>NW_010562569.1:0-888 GCF_000687285.1 Phaethon lepturus
AAACGGCTCGGAAAATGGTTTTCAGACTTACGTCACCTTCGCACGGCCCTGCGGTCAGCGCTCTGTGACGGACGTAGGGCCCGGCGACGGTCTTCGTTGCTCCCCACGAGCTTTGATGATAGTTTCCCATCATCTGCCGGTATTTTTAGGGCGGCGTCTTGCTGCTGCCTGCCTCATTTTCCTTTAAGTCCCAACAGCAGCTCAGTATTTTAACGTGGGAAGTAGTGTGCTGCCTCGGGATGACGACGTAAAAGCACTTGTAGGCAGACGGACAGTGCAAGCGGTGAAGAAGAACCACTTACATTTTGTGTGTCGTCACCGACGGCTGCCAAAGCGCGCACGAGCCGCCCGAGGTGAACGCCGAACGGAAAGAACCTTATGGATTTGCTAATGTAGACTGCAGAAGACGCTCAGTTAATACCTACACAGATCTACTACGTGATTATCGACAAGCTATACTGCTCTGTTTACACAAGAGTTCATAACGGTAAACAATTAACGAGCCATTTAGCAAAATCCTGCCCAGACTTTTCCCAGGGGCTCTGTGCCCCCGTGCCCTGCGCAGAGAGAAAGTCAGGCTACTTCTCTTCAGAGTATTTAGGAACGGGGCTTCCATCAGATGTTACTCCACAAATCTGGGTACATCGGCTTCATGGTCGTATGATGCCGTGGCTGCCATTTATCCCCTATTTAACTGTCTTCCTAGGAGAAAGAAATACAGCAGGTACGGTTTCAGGGGTCATTAGATCCTTTAGCAACGTTCCTCAGGCAAGCTGTTCTTAAATTACTCCTGCTGTCAGAATAGATCTAATTACACCAGGGAGTGATTTGCTCTGCAAAATCAAAAATGCAAAATCAAAATGCAAAATCTGAGAATCCCGTTCAGCA
>NW_010562569.1:919-21275 GCF_000687285.1 Phaethon lepturus
AACTCCGTATTTACCCTCGTTCGTGCAGAATGATTTTGTGTAGTCTTTTAATCTGTTCATTTGTTAGGCAGTCTTTCCTTCCAGACATAAGGGAGAAAAATATGTTCCCGCAAGTAACTACCGAGGGACGGTGACAGAAAGAAAATTCTTGGCGGGGATGTTAGTCGGTGGTATGAACGCGGCCTGGCCAATGCAAGTAGACTCAGCATTAGGGGCCTGAAGGATGATACAAAGCTGTAGCAAACCTACAAGTCATGGTTATGCTTCTAGAAAGTCATCTGGAGGTAAGGTCCAGACCTCAAATTTAGTATAGAGAAATGTACTTCTCCTAATAAGCAGACTGATACTGAATTCTAGATTTCCATATAGCTCCGTGATGGGATCCTAACTCCATGAGGGTTAAGATCAAATCAAGCAACTGTATTGTCTGATCATCGTAAAAGCTTCAGTGATCTGAAACAAACTGCTGCTCATCGGAAGTAGCTTGCTTTAAAAAACAAAGCAAATAATACAACAGATGGAATGTGATAGAACCGTGACTACTCTCAGGGAAACCCAAGAATAGGCAATGTGATAATGGTTTGCCTTTCTCTCTGGAGGCAATACTTTTTGTTATTTACACCATGTTCACATTCGGTTCAATTTTCTCTCTGAACATAAAAAAATACAACTGGAGAAAACTCTGCGGCTCTTGTCAAGTCATACAAAGGGTCAGGGAACAACGAACGAGTAAGATAAAGAGAAAAACAGAGATAAATTATACCAGATCTCTATATAGCTGAGTGAGGGCTCCTTGAGCCCAGTCTCTACTGATCTTAATGTAATTGTACTGAACTTCCCTGTGGGTGAAGACTGAAGAAGGTATTAAAACATTTTAGAAAAGGGTGTTAAGAAATGAAACGGCTCAGGTTCTGCTACTCTAGCCTCAAAACAATTGAAGTACCACCCTCTTTACTTCTGCGTCGTTTATTGCCCTGGTATTGGTGCGCTACTCCTTTCCTTTAGGAACAGAACCAGGATATAGGTGGGAATGCTTGTGCTCTTTGTGCTGTTGTGTCGTTCTGGACGTTGTGTCTCCGGTGCACAAACTTCTTCCTTCCGTGAAGGATAACAAGCCCCTTGTTCTTTTGCAGATAACGCAACATGATCTCAACAGAGCTGGACTGAAATAGTATTTTCCTAATACGATTTTCCTTAGCTTCAACTGCTAACACGACCGTAATCGTTTGCATTTTACTGTAATACTCACGCACAATGTAATATTCTACACAGAATTTAGCTCATCACAATTCCTATCACGACTTGATAATGCAGCTTTGAACAGACATTTTACTACTATTATAGTTTGACATAGAAATGCTGCTACAGAAACAGGCATAAAATAGCCTGCGCTGAGCAACCACCCGCAGAGTTTTGCAAATCCAGACGGCAGAAGTTCCAGCAGTTCTGGAAGCAGATCTTGCCTCTCAACGGATGGAGACAGAGATAAGCGAGATCACTTCACCGGGTAGATTAACCTGCTGCTTTGTTTTTTAGGAAAGATTTGAAAAAAGCTTCTCAGAAGATCTGTCAAAAGTATTCCGAGAGGTTACAACAGGTGGAAATGCAGATTTCCATCATTTTATTGCCTGCAAGTAGAACAGGTTTGTCTCATGGAAAAGTCCTATTAAAATCATATTCCTCGATAAATTTCTATTACATATTTTCATCATGGTTGGAAGTAAAACAAGCTGTCATGTTTTTAAATTCAATAGGAACAACTTAATTTTTGGCAAGTTCCTTGACCGTAAGGAGTTATATCAGACAGAACTTCTCCGAGTCCAGGGACTCTTGCTTTTCTTTGTGGTGGGAAGACTTGCAAAGTAGCCGCTAAGAGCAAACCTGGCGAGCTTTGGATCGTGTACAAGAACACTTCCTATCCTAATACAGTTCAGTCACGCCGTCAAAGGTACGCAGTAAGCTGTAGCCTGGGACCACAAGAGCAAAGCACGAGACGCAGCTTGCTGGCCGCAGCCGGGGTCGGGTGGCCTGAGGAGCAACACCCAGAGCTGCAAACCGTAGCTCTTCTCCTTCACACGTTCTCTGCCGTTCGCTGTACCGGTAGAACTTGTTATAGAGCCCGTGCCAGTGTTTACAGATAAATAAATAAATAAATACGTCGTATACACAGCACGCGTTTAAAAATTCTCGATATAGCCGGTATCTCGGATTATAGATTTAATGTGTTTAAGAAACACAGGATCTGCGCCTCTGAGGTTTCAGCATAAGCAAGACAGTTGTTCGAGGTCCCTGCCTTTGGAATTTGCTCCTTCTGGCACTCTGACAGAGAGCACTTTGTTGGCCTTCAGAACATACTGCCAAGCCAATCCTTCCCATCAGGATTTGGCTGCATAGCTCCAAACAAAGACTTATTTTCCTAATCATTGATTTGTTTTCTGATGGATAGCTAATGGGAATAGTACTGACCATTGCGGGCATTTATAAATTGAAATTACGTATTTTTTTACGTATGATGCACCCGATGCCACAGTACTGGGTAGATTATAAATAATTTTTAAAACCCCATGCAGATAATAAGGGAATTCAAAACACGGCACATCTGTAGCCGTACTATCGACTGTAAACTGTTCATTTAAAAGCAGAAGTAGCAAAACACACAAATTACTCTCTGATATTTGTATTACTTTGGTTTCTAAGACCACACATACATCTGCACATAGTTGATTCGGGATAAATTACTGGCTCTGCATTTTATGTGACCGGCAGAAATACGCAGTATCCCCCTGCCCCGCGAATGAACGGACTGTACTTCTCAAGATTAGGAAATAATTTCTCGGGTTAGAAAAGGAGAAGACTGTTCAAAGATGGAAGGGACAGCTTGTTTTAACAGGTTGGTTTTATTCTTAGGAAAACAACCTAGCTAAAAATCAACCACACATGAGGCGATACCTGTTTTAAATACTATAGATCTGTTTCCTGATTTTCCCCTAAAGCTGGGAAGATTAATGGGTGTTTGCAAATAGTATCTTCTGTAGGAATTCAGATCCCCTTCGTCTGTCCGAAACTGGTGGATAATATGACAAGGCAAATTTTACGGAGGCAAGAGTCTGATTAACTGAGAGGAAAACTAAAAATATTGCAAATATTCTGAAGGGATGTCTCTGATTTTGGTCAACTGCATTCCATAATTTAAGGATAGGATACGGAAAAGAAGATTAATGTTGAATAACATCCTGTGGCCATTAGGAAAGGCTGAATTCTTCAGTAACCTAAACTAAGTAGAAGCCTAATAGAAGTTCAGCAGCTAGCCAGCAAATATTATCTTTGGATTCATCCAAAGCTTTTTTGTTGACGAGGAAAAAACCCTTTTCATGGACATGGCAAGTGACAGCAATGACAGAGGAATTTAGGAACTTTCTTAAAATGTTCCTTGTGTCCTATTTTCATTCTGGACTTATGTAGGCAGTTTTTGATGTACACACAACAATCGGTTTCTTTGAATGACACCAGTAACCATTAATATTTCTCCTCCCTTTTCTTAAGACGCAGGGAAGCATGCCTCCCCAAGACCTTGCATTTCGTCCCCAAAATGTGAACTATCAAATGCTCTAAATGACTGTGAATCTATTAATGTTACAATAAGGTCTAGTACTGCTTTAAATTTTGATGTATGCCAACTTGTATGCTCTGGGCAACTCTAAATTTGACTCTCTGCTTCATTTTAATAGATGGCTAATTTACTAATCCTAGAAGAAACTGTATTTTGGCATAAGGTGATTTATTTTTTTCCCTCCCTTTTCTTTCTTTCTCAGTGCCCGTTACAATGGACTTGAGTTCTGCTGGATGGAAACTTCTCCATTGTATGTGGTTCCGTGGTTGAAACAATTTTGTGCTTAGTTTCAAGTGGATGTAATATAAATAGAAGCCACACCACTTTTTTATGTGGGATGATATATTTTTATAACTTAAAGCATGATGATATATTTGAAGAACAAATTAGTCATTCTGCCTCAAGAACTAGTCTGTCTGAGGTATGCCACAAAATTGTTTTCAAATTGTTTACCTGGTGTGGAGCCTACTGGGAGTAAAAATAGATTCTTGATTTAGGCTTGGTAATTCCTGTATTACAGTTTGGCTTATTCTGTTGCTTAACTGATTGCCACGGAGCTGTGCTGGTACGGAGCAGCAAAACAGTCCTTAATAGTTTATGTCAGAATGTATTGTCACGGCTTATTCCTTCAGTATATTAAAAGGAGTACATGAAAGTTGTAGCTGATAGTGCTGCTCTTGAAGCCGAGCTATGAAGAAATAGAAGACGCTACTGAGCAGTTACATAGCACTTTTCAAAGAATCGCACATGGTTTGGGTTAGAACAGACCTTTTAAAGGTCATCTGGTCTGACCCCTCCTGCCATGGGCAGGAACATCTTTCACTAGATCAGGTTGTTCAAAGCCCCATCCAACCTGACCTTGAACACTTCCAGTGATGGGGCATCCACAACTTTTCCAGACGACCTGTTCCAGTGTCTTACCACACTCATCATAAAGAATTTCTTCCTTGTATCTAGTCTGAATCTGCCCTCTTTTAGTTTAAAACCATCACCCCTTGTCCTGTTGCAACAGGCCCTGCTAAAAAGCCTGTCCCCGTCTTTCTTCTAAGGCCGCTCTCACCCCGGCAGCTGCAGGAAGGTCTCCCCGGAGCCTTCTCTGCTCCAGGCTGAGCCCCCCCAGCTCTCCCAGCCTGTCCTCCCAGCAGAGCTGTTCCAGCCCTCGGAGCGTTGCTGGGGCCTCCTCTGGCCCCGCTCCAGCAGGTCCGTGTCTTTCTTGTACTGGGCACCCCACAACTGGATGCAGTACTCTAGGTAAGGTCTCACGAAAGCGGAGCGGAGGGGCAGAATCGCCTCTCTTGACCTGCTGGCCATGCTTTTTATGCAGCCCAGGGTACGGCTGCCATCTGGGCTGCAAGAGCACATTGCCGGCACACATCCAATTTTCATCCACTCGTATCCCAAAGTCCTGCCTGCAGGGCAGCTCTCAAGCAGTCTGTACCGATACTGGGGGACTGCCGGGGCCCAAGTGCGGGACCCCGACATCCAGGTCCCTCTGGATGGCATCCCGTCCCTCAGGCACCGCTCAGCTCGGTGTCATCTGCAGGCTGGCTGAGTGTGCACTCAATCCCGCTATGTCACTGATGAAGATATTACAGTGTACTGGTCTCAGTACAGACCCTTGAGGGACACCACTTGTTACTGGTTTCCATTTGGACATTGAACTGTGGACTGTAACTCCGGGCACGGCCATCTGGCCAATTGCTTATCCACCTGAGAGCCCACCCATCAAATCCATCTCTCTCCCATTTAGAGGCAAAACTTTAATGTTCTTAGAACCTTTTACAAAAATACCACGCTCTCAGAAGTTATTTAAAGAATTAATAAAATAGAACTTCACATTTTGTAAGCATGGAAACGGAAACACAAAGATGATTTCCAAAGCCTGAAAGGTATCAAGGCTGGGGCCAGAATTCTGCATCTCCAGCCTAACTATCAGGCCATGTAAGAGAAAGTAAGTGAGACACATCCATTTGCAACCTTTGGACACAAGTTTTCTAGTATGCTAAAACATATTTCAGGAGTTCCCTCGATTTGAAAGGTATTTTAATGAATTGCAGCACATAAAAAATGATTATTGTGTAATTCATTTCTCACAAGAACAACAAGAACTGTCATCCTCTCTGACACCCTCAGGGCAAAGACACTGTCTATGACAGTGCTGCTTATGATTTCCACGACATTTTACAGAGCTGTAACTGAAAGGAAACAATACAAAGCCTGTATCAGTTATCAGTTTACTGGTAGAACCACACCAACACTTGGACTACTTGAATATACCTGGCGATAATCTCATTTAAATATGAAAAGCCTATAATACATGTTCTTGAATTCTTGTAGCTCAGGGTACGTCTGCATAGTTCCCCAGTCAAATCCTTTGAGGAAAACGTTGAGCTTAAAATTATAGACTAAGATTCTCTATTTTACAAGCAACGGTTTCCTACCTGAGGCTGCTGAGTGGCAGTGGGTCTCTGAGGAGATGGTATAGGAGTTTTGGACAACATTTGGTTCATTTTGCTTACGACTAGATCAGTTATATGTTGCCTGTCTTCAGTCTGATGCTCACCGATCAGAGGCATTGCACAGTCCATGACCTGTAAAATAAAACAATTCATCAGCTGTTGATACGGCACCAAAGTAAACTTACTCCACGTCTGGGTAGAATGTCAGGTCATCTATTTGCTTAATTGTTTTTAGCAAAAGTCAAGCAAGATCTGTAGAAATGGTACATGTTATACATACATATATATATGTATATATATATACTGCCGAAAATCTGAAGTAGTTGTCTACGCTTCTGACTGAGCCACATTTCTGATGATTTCCTCATGTGTTTTTGTGGCTCATACCATGTTCACCAGCTGAATTAGAATATGGAAATGCAAATTAAAACGTCGGCTCCCTAGCTATTTGTTGGGTTTCTGCTAGGGAAGGCTGGATCCTTATTGATTAACGAAAAATTTTAAATAAGACCTTCTTACTATTGATATGCTTTTTTGAAAAGTGGTGTGGCTGCAGTGCAGCTGATGCAAAAAAGAAGTAAGAATTTCTACAAAGCAAGCAGGATATCAGCGAGGCAAATAAAAATCAGTGTTTCAGTACGTCCAGAAGCGCACCTTCCTGTGCCTCTTCGGCTTCTGCGGTTCCTTCTCTATTGCAGGTAAATGGAACAAGACTGAAACGGTTGAACAGAGTCTAAAATTGCAGGTGGAAGTGCTAGCGGTCAGAGAAGAACCTTAGCTTCCCTCACTCTCACCCAATCGCTAGCCAAATGGCTAGGAAGAGCGCTCCGCTGCTGGGAGGCAGGGCTACTGTGGCCGGAGAGGTTGATTCCCAGCTCTTCAGGTGGGCATTCTGCTGCAGGTTGTTGCCTTGAGCTCCTTTTGTTACTTACCCACATTCTGTACTTGAGAGGAAGATATGGAAATTTTCTGCTAAGACCCGATTCTGCAAATCTTGACAGGGAGGAAGAATTTTGTTATCTGTGGCGGTGGCACAGGGAGCAGAGCCACGGGCGTAAGCTGGTGCATCTGCTTTGTACGGACCCCTCCTGAGAGGGAAGGGGTACAGTGGGGAAAACAAAACTCAATCCATCAACCTACACGGAACACTTTATAGGCAAAAAGCACAGCTTTACCGTCCTTCTTTTAGATATTCAAGTATTAGAAGAGACATCTGCAGTTAAAAGAACAAGCGTGTTTGTTCGAACACTGGAACGTCATCTTTCATCTCGCACAGGAGCTGGGAATGAGCTGCACTGTGACCAGTACCTACGCTTGAGGATTTTCAAAATATGGTTAAGTGCTACCGAAATCCTCCCCGAAGCTGGCAGAGACTACTTTATTCTAATAATGAGATTAGCTTGAAGCCCAAAAGCGTTTACATTATTCTTCCATTTGTTCATTCACCGGGGACACCGGCATGGTGTATTGGCAACCAAAATGGCAGAGCAAATGTTTCCCAAGAAATGGATGAGGGTTCTTCCACTCTTGGGCCACATCAACAGTATTGCAGAAATGCCTAATACTTACACAGAAATATACTTATTTTATATACCTATTTTTAAATGGAGCATAAATGACGTTTTTAACTAATCGAGAGAAAGGTATTGAACCTGTATGAGTTGTTATTTCTGAATGGGTAAAATGTGGTCTTGGCTGGTTGTGTGGCTCTTGATATCCAAAATCTTTGTGGATTTACTTTGGTATTAGTGTCTGCTGAGTTACTGCTATTTCTTAAAATCATTGCAATGCTCAAAGATCCACTTCATTTTATCACGGGCTTTTTCTTGCAAGAGTAATAAGCATAATGCCTGGCGGGAGGAGGCAACCATATGTGCCAGATACTTTGGCCAGGACTTTAAAGCTAGTGATGACTGAACGCTAGAAGGTCTGGCTGACAGTGTGAAGGACATTGGATGTTTGGCTGTCTGCTGCAAAACATCTGATTTCCAGAGAGGGAGGTATGTCTGCAGTCTAAAAACCTGCCCTCTGCCCGCCCCCCCCTCCCCGCCTTGAAGGCAGGCGTTAATGACAGGCATTTTTTAAAACATTGCCCCATTCACTATCAGGTGTAAATTAACCCCCTCTCTTACCCAACAACAGAAGCAACAGTTCTGTTCCACAAGCGTGCGCGGAAAACCTCACTTTGTTTACAATCCACTTACATTAAAAAAATTATTTGGAATGACTACGAAACAAACTGCAGAAAACAAGGTCCTGCCAAAGGATCAGAGAGGATTAAGATCTGGAGGACTGCGTTCTGAAGGAGCTTCCATTTTAAATTCTATAACTGCAAGTTTACATATAAACTTTCTTTAGGAGATACTGCCATGTTGTTTACCAGAACATGTGGGAAAGGTGTAGTTCTCTTGCTAAGGATAAAAAAAGAAGCCTTGAGGTGTTGCTCAAAACTTCAGGTCCACTTCAGTAGAGAAGATTTTGCATTTCTTGAAGACAGTATTTTCCTAGTCACATACTGAGGCAGATTCAAACACAAATGCCGTCGAAAACGATAGCCATTTGCCCTTGACAACCTCTTGTCACGTGGTCAGATTTTGATGTTGTTAACAACCCTGCTGTTTGTTGCCGTACCTGGGCAAGTATTGTTGGCCAAAGATACGGTGAACCTAACGCTGAGGAAGCACCGAGCCAGATGCCCAGTCCTGAGCGACGGTAAGCTTAGAACCCGCTCTGGTGCGTTCCTGCAGTACGAAGATAGCCGGCGCGGTAAAAAGAGAAAGTGAGGCATCAGATTATCACGAAAACTACTGATCCCAAAGCGAAATGCCACTAAAGAGCTGAGCGAGTAAAAGAGTGCCGAGGCTCAAAAGCAGCCGAGGGTGGGTCTTGTCTTCTTTTTTTTTCTTTAAGAAAATGCAGTCGATTTTCCTTCCGAGTAAAATAATTAATCACAGCTGTCAGAAATCAGTAATGTTTTATATTAATGTATCTTAACAATTAAAAATATTTTGGGTAACTCCAACCGTTTTTAAAACCTGCGCATGACTAACAGGAATGTCGTGCTGGCGCTTTAGAGGACTTGACAAAGTTTAAACGTACACAAAGCGTCCTGTTTATAAACAGTCTATTTACAGCCTGTACTAGTTTTAAAATATCATTTAAACACAGCCAGGTTTTCTTTTTCAGTACCTAGTTCGGCTATTTAAAATATTGGAGTTTCCCACTAAGAGGATTTCATAGAAAAAAAACCCACTGTAATTTATAAAGTCAAGTATGTTACTTTCGCAGATGCCAGTAAAAACACGGGTCGCTATGAATTACGGTCACTTCATTTGTGTCACTTCTATCGTTAATTTATAGGCATTTCAGGAACCCATTCTATGGGATGGATTTCTCTTATCGCCCAGAAATTATATTCTGAAATGCACTTAACACGTCTTTATGCTAAACTGTACGAGACCGAGTGTATGTGTCAGCAGTAGTAAGAGAGACTACGGCAGCGCGTCTAAGTCAGCACGACGCTGTGACAAAACAAGCCCCTGACCTGTCACTGACGTGGCCTTTTGGTGAGTATTTTACTCCGTGCCCTCCGCTGCCGGTGTGGGTAAGGCAAGAATTTGAAAGGCGGGCCGCAAGACTGAGACTGGCAAGAAGCAGAAGAGAAATGCCGTTCAGCTCCGACGGGTATGAACGGAGATGGGATGGGATTCATAAAGGAGCCAGCGCCGTTATGAGATCAGTAATTGCAAAGGGATGCTCACGTCTGAAGGAGCAACTGCTCAGACGGCCGTCGCCCAGACGTAGCTCTCCATTCCATAGCACCTCTACCAGCGAAGGATTTGGAAAGATCTCTTGCCTGGGGCTCCATGAAGAGGACTGAGAAGGCAGAGGCCGATGCAGATCTTGATCTACGAGTTCTCAGTCCGGGGAAAGTAACTGACGGTAAGAAAAACCGACAGTGTGCGGGGGTCACTTAAGCCTGGATGGGCCGTAAGAAGGGACGGTGTGATTTCGGAGAAGTGAGGGAGTGCCTGGATATGAAGTCACCACGGGGCTTTCCCTGAGGTCTCTAGAGCAGATGCAGGAATAATTTGGAATCGGAAAGGTAACCACACCTGAGAAGTGGAGGGGGTATGGCACAGCAGAAAATCGGTGGTGACTGTAGGAAATTTTTAGTCCCTCCTGTAGTGGGCGAATAACAACATTTGCAGAAAACGTAAGAACAGCTGGGAAAGTGAATCAGGAGTTCCTGGATGAAGGATGCAATGCCTACAGACAAATTTAAATGGTCTTGTTTTAATCCGGAATGAAAACAAACCAAGCAAATGATTTCTATGTCCAATCCAAATCGATGGATGAAGCTGAATTTGTATGTTGCAAACTCATGCAAATGTATAGGTTAAAAAAAAGTGTAAAAATACATAGAAAATGCAGTCAATATATCTGAGAAAAATTCAAGCACTATGTGAAAGAGACTGGTTTCATCTATAAAATAACAATTAAGTTAACATCACAATGAATTTTACCTGTATTCACCTCCCCATTAATAAAGTACGGTTCATGACGAACAAAAGAAAACATTAAGACTGTCTCATATAAGAAGTGCTATTGCTAATTTAAAATGTTGAAAGTTATAGGTATTTTGACAATAGATACATTAAACATAAATTATGTAAAAAAAAATGAGTGAATAATTATTCTTAGGATGGAAACCTAAATATTAATGTTATGCACGCAGGCCAGTAATTGTTGCTCTATTCAAATGAAAAGTACTGTCCTAGCAAACCAAATTCACCCCCTTCATTAACTATGTCACTAGATACACCTCATTTACTTTTCTGTCTAAAAGAACAGCTGATGTCTTTATTTCTAGAATGGTGTCTGGAAAATTTCAGTGGATTAAATCTGTTACTTCCAAAATATAAAAAAAGGCCCAGAAGAGTTCATTGAGTAAACTGAGTTTTTTCTATGACATGAAGCCCATATATGAAGGGATACAATAATGAATTCATCACTAATGCATCAGAAACTTGGAAAAATCTTAATTAAAAAAGCTTTTTTCCTAGATTTGTATCTTCTTAGCCATTTCTTATTAAGTTATAAGTCCTATTAGGAAATGTAGGAATGCTCCTTGTTTGGGAAATATGAATCTTTGCAGACAGATGTGGTCTTAATTAGAACTTAGTTACATCACCGAAAGAGTAACTTTAGACTCCTAAATGTTCAAAAGTTCTTATAGTACCAGATCATAAATTATGAGAGACTTCTGACTTTGTCAACTATTACAGCTGGATTTAGTTCCCTTACTAACCTGAACAGAGGATGTTCCTTAATGGATGGAAAACCATTTAAGTATGTAAAAAAACCCGTGGCCATTATTATTTGCCGCTCCCGCACGTATTTATGTGCCAAATCACGCAATTTAGAGATAAACTTATATTTCTAGAGAGTTTTTAAAAATCTGTTTATTACGGGAGACTTGTATCTACAATATTGGCAAACGTGGTAAGAAAGAAACCTTCTCTGGCTCTTTTGTCTTCTCGGGTAGGGTTCCGAGCAGCTTTGGAGTTAGCCATGCTTTGAGTAGAAAGCTGACCAGGTGACTTCCAGAGGTCCCTGCCTATGGTTTGTGATACACCACCGACAAGGATATTACCCAGTATTTCTAACAGAAGATACTTTCACATCTGTATCCAGTCTTTGGTGCTGAATTTTGGAACTGTACATGATCAAGATAGATAGATAGAAGACGAAGCAAGCTTAGCTTCTGAGCCCTTGGAAGCACAGAATTAGAGGCTGGTGCTCATTAAACTTGTGCCTAGTCAGAGCTCTGGCTGAATTGTAAATTGAATGGTATAGCTGGTATTTCCTAGAAAGCACAACTTCTAAGTACAATTGTGCACGAACGCTGCATGAGGTACGGGTTTCTTCTGCCTTCGCTGCCTCTGATGCATTCCTTCACGTACTTTAGCCACTGTTATTCAGGACACTGAATGTGGGAATACAGAAGCCTGTAAAAGACAGCATACGTCGTGCCAGGTCGCTATGCCTTATACAGTGTCCGTACTCTGGAGCTCGTCGTGTATTTTCTAGTAGTTCGATGGACTGCAGCACCTTCAGAAACAGCAAGGCTTAAAAAAACCCCAAAACAAACCCTGTTTCTTAATTTCTTATATTATGGCTGAAAATACTCTTTATGAAATCACACAGAATCACAGAATCACAGAATCACTAAGGTTGGAAAGGACCTTCAAGATCATCAAGTCCAACCATTACTCCAGCACCACCATGTCCCCTAAACCATGCCCTGAAATCCAAACGGTTTGCATCTTTCTAGGTTATAAACCACTTGGAAGCTAATTGTAGTACAGTTTAGGGTAAAAATAAGCAAGTGGAAATAAGATACCTGCGGCAGCCACCCACCCACCCGTTCAGTTTTGAGGGAAATTTGGGAGACAACCCGTCTTAAATCCACTTTAAAGGATTCTGTTACAGTTTTTCTCTCTTACTGCATTCATCATCATCATCCGAGCTTTTGTTTAGTTTCCCAGAGGTTTGGTTTTCCAAGAACGAATCACGGAAGATAATCAGTGGAGTCAGAAACATGAACAAGTATCTCCTTCTTCAAGTATTAAAACTACGGGAGTATTAATTTTAAAAGGGAAAGATGAAAAGTCCTTCTTTTAGTTAAGAAGTTAAAGTTTAATGGACCTTAATTTGATGTCTTATTAGCAACAATTGGTGAGATAAATTAAAAAGCTGTATGTTGCAATGATGTGCAAATAAAATTCTTGTTTCTGCAGCTTGTTTCTGGCATAAAGCTTGGCCGCCGAGTATTCCAACTGAGGTGAAAAGAACAGACGCTAAATGAATAGCGAAGGTTGTTACACAGAATAAGAACTTGGCCTTCCTCCTGCTCAACCTGAGAACCCTTCCTTTTAGCTAAGTGATCCTTTATTTAGTTCATTGCTCCCTAGTGGATAGTTTCGAGATAGTTCTTTGAAGTATAGGAGTAAAAGACAAGAAGAACCACAAGGTTCTTCAAAGGGAAGGTAATTTCTTCCAGGGAACAACTTTTAGAAAACCATGTTCTTTTAAAAGTCAAAGTTACCTCTTACAGCCCCCACCTAAGAAAACTGTAGAGAGCTTGTAGCTTCACAGAAAACACGGGTTGTATCATGTTTGAATTATATTATGACTTCCATATTTTGTGCTTCCTGTCTTCAGACAAATTAAGTCTGGTTTTTTTTCCTGGGGAGGCAAAAGGTGTCCCTCAACTGCATAGCAATAAGGTACGAATGGCCATCCTTCAAAATTCCCCCTGCATTTACAGCAGTGTGGAATGGTGAATGGTACATGAAAAATGGATCCTTTTTATAAAGTTTGGGAAATAATAGTGGTATTGGCTTCAGCTTGTTCAAATGACTAGAAATCTCTATGGTGGTTATAGAAATATGATGATACTGATGCACAAACTAGCACTGGGAAACCAACCCAAACCTATAAAATGGACCCAAATCTAGCACCCAAAGCTATGAAATGTGAGAAGCCGTACTTACACCGCAATTTCTTGCTTTTTGTTACATTGAGACCTACTTGGTCAAGGGAACATGCACATCCCACGAGGGAGACACCTACAAGAGGCTAACAGTAATAAAGATCTATATATTTCTTTGTTTCATAATGAGGTTTATGTCTGGAGAAATTAAGTGTTTAGAACTATACTTCTGTGTCACTAGACATCCTTTTTTTTTTTCTTCCATTTTAGTTCTCTCACTCATCCTTTCATACTATTCCTGAACAGTCATTACTCTACTTACACATCAAGCATACTTCGCATAACTTGAATGGCCACGAGGCTTTAAAATAGGAGTAAGTTATTTTAAAATTCTCATCCTTCTAATGAAATACATATATATATAAAAGAGAAACTATTAGAGAAACTAAAACACACCAAAAAAAATGTTTACCCTTCTTGAAGAAGTAGGGCGTGATGACTGGATCTAACATTAAGAGCCAACACATTCTTACCTGCAATATAAGCGTACCGTACTAGATCATAGATAAAGAATCACTCTATAGTGGTGTTTTTTAAGAAGGACAGCTAGAACATTAGCTTCATGAGACACAATGTCGTACTGATTCTCTAATATCACCCACTGGTACAATTTGTTGCTCCATGGTTTTGGGGAATAAAAGAAAGCAGAATGTTAAACCAAGGAATGACAAAACGACCATCACAAAGCAGTTGAATGGCTACAACACTGAAATAATAGAATTATTGGTATAGGATAAAAAAGGAAAGTACAATACGAAATTAATTAATAACCTTCCAGAAATAGTCATATAAAATACATATTATATTTTCTAACATTACTTTAGAATGGATTTTTGTAAGCAGATGAGTTGCTACACGTAATACTTAAACACCGTGGGTATTTTAAAACTATTGCCTTGGATTATGCATCTCCTAAAGCTCTTGTCGAACACCTTTGTCAAAACATGTACTAAGGAGTTACTCCTGTAAAATGCTGCTCTCCCAACCTTATCACAGAAGATCCCTCTGAAGTTAACTTCTGTCTAGAATGCTGAGTATACCAAGGATACTTCGGCAGAACTCTACCCTAACTCACGCTCTCTCTGAAGCTGGGTGACACACGGGCGCCCTCCCATTGGTGGTTGCACTGGGTGAATGTTCAAACCGAAAAATCAGATGTTCTGCTGGATGTGAACTGTGCAAACAATTCTACATTTCAATGTCTTATACAGATTCTAAGTATTCTTGCTGATGAGCATTACCGCTTCCAAACAATTCAGCTGATTCTGTAGAACAGCAAGAATTATCGTGCTTCTATCCACTCTTTCTTTTAATTGCAACATCTATTATGTACACCACTCAAAATGCTCTATAAACCTAGATCCCGATATATCCTGCAGTTCTTAGAATTCTGTTTGCTTAAAAGTATGACTGTATCTGGCGTGGAAAATTAGGGCATTTGTTCCGAAGCAGAAGTGAGGTACTCTGTTGGCCCATCGTATAATTCGCACCGGCTATTTCATTTTCCAAAAGCTGCTCCCCCTTCTCCTACCCACCAGACCTCCCAGGTCTTCCCTGACGCAGGAAGTACTCTGTGTACCTGACTTCAGCGGAATCTGATGATGCTTGCTGGCTTGGCTCAAAAATTTGAAAAATTGTGCAACGTCGAAAGCGCAGAAACGGTGGAGTTCAGTGAACGAAAGGGAAGCGCGTTTAGTCTGAGGGGAATCGGCTAACGCAGGAATGCAACAGGAGTGTCGACTGTTAAAATAAGGGAGACATCCTTCCCGTCTACTGGAACCAGAAAAGGTCCAACTATATTTGTACAGAAAGAGCAGGATGAAAAAAAAAGTAGGGAATAAAAGAGATTGGTAGGAGGGACTAAGTAGTGTGGGCAGATGCCACTCATTTCTCACACTAGGCTTTAGCTACAGTGTGTAAGAAACAACATTGTTTTATGGCTGAAACCTCTAGTTCCTACAAGAATTTACTCGTTAAATGCAAGCCTACTCTAGTTGTGTATCTTTTTGCATGCAATCTTTCAGATTTCAACTACCATCTTATGAGGTAAGATAACGAAGATCTTAAAATAATCTGCATTTCTTTATTTTATAGTTTAAATTTGGGAGTCAGAATTTATTGGATTAAAGCCGGCCAAATCAACATGAGCTATCTCACACGTAACGAACTGCGATAACTGGGTGCGTGTGGAAAATACTGAGACCCATCCTCTGAGACATTTAGGGGCAACGGGAAGGGCAGAGTATCCTGCAGAGCTCTGAACGGCACACGGGAGGCTGCCAGAGCCCAGCTGCTGGAGAGGAGCTCGCTCGAGAGCGGAGATCAATCCCTTCCCAGTAAGCAGAAGTGTCCGAGATACACCCGTGGCTCCGGCCAAGCTGGGGAGCAGCACCCGCGAGAAACCTTACGTTCAGGAATTTCCCCTCTGTCGTACCACCCGAAGTCAGAGCCGTCTGTTTTCAGAAAGAGGAAGATGCCTTTTTTTCACTCTTTCAAGTCTCAGCCGGATTTGACTGGGTCGAGCAACACAGCTTTAACGGGAACTCTGGGATGGGGGTTGCGGGGGGAGAGACTGCGCTATATGAAGGAGCAACAGAAGGGGTTTAGTACGGAGTCCTAAGTTCTATGCTACAGTGAGTTTTGATATACTAAGACCCAGTAAGTTCTGATTTGGCTGGGCAGACCAGATTTCAAGAAACGAGGTTCTTGAAAATTCTTGAAATCTTCCTCAGCATCTCAGGAACTAGGGATTAATTTTGTTTGTTTGGCTGAAGGTTTAGGGCTGCCAGCTGCTCAGTTCTTTAAAGTGCTATTGATTGATTTGGGAATTATTAGCAATTGCAATAGTGATAAATAAATTTGTAAAACTAGAAGAGAAGAGAATACGTAGAGCTGTTTAACACCATGACAAAACAAGGGTTTTTACTTCTACAAAGCTTTTCTGTTACAGATGGATACAAATAACTAGGGAGGGTCAATCCATAATCTCCAGATTACTCTCACGGTTTAGAAAAAATTCGCTTTAGCAAATATCAGTCTCCTTTGGAGCGGGGGGATTCTGAAGATCCTTGCCTATCTCCTGAAAAAAATTCTAAGAACATGGAAGATGCTGAGGAAATCCTGAATTTTATGATAGGCAAGTGATGATAGCTTGTTTTATGGCTAGAGAAAGTTTTATTTATCCATAATAAACTTAATGAGAAACTTAAACTTTTCAAAATTATCTACAGCAGAAACTTCTGATTCATGAGGAATCAGACCTTAAAGGTAACATTTAAGGCTAGAAAAAAGTAAAGTTGTTTCCACTTCATTCTTAATTTCCCTTTCCATGTAAAGGTATAATTTTCTTGGGGTTCCCTCGGGATAGTACTATCTATAAACCTTCCAGGAAAAACTGGTAAGCCTGCTCAGGAAAGAAACCATAAGGGTTGGGAAAATGTGACATCCGCATTTGGTTTTGTTTTGCCGTTTGCGTACATTTCCTCAAACACTAGAAGACAGTCCCATATATACGGTTACATTTTCCAGCAAGTGTTGGCACTGGCTTGGACATGTGGCTTTGTACGATGATTTCAGCGTTGCTCAGAAACACACAGCCTTCCCTGAAGCACAAATAAGCCAATGCCTAACCATCACAAACGTTCTTTACTGGGATATAAAAGCGTATATTGAAAAGAGTGGGATTGCTTACCTCAAAAATATAATCTTTTCCATCCTTTCCATGTACAGCTTTAACAGCACAGATGTCCAAACCACCAAATATTTCAGAACAGGTGTCAACCCAAAGCTTGTACCTGTTTCATAAAAATAATTGTTTTCTGTGAGTATCTCATCAGGCTCTTGTTTTTCGATAGGCTTAACCTAATAATGTATTTTATATTCAGCATTTTCACTATATTATCAGTTTTACTGAACTTATATTTCCCAGAACAGTAGCTTAGAGACACTGGCCCGATTACTCTACTTTTCCCAGTAGAATCCAGAAAAGCCGTGGCTCTGTAACCCGACCTAGTGTTATGCTGGATCCCGTCCCAGTTTATATCGGTCCCAACACGTGTCTGCTCCAAGCTGCGAGCAACCTGGAGGTAAGACACGCTGGAACGCACACAGCGCTTAGCTGCACCCCAGCCCGCGCTGCCAGTGCCCGGCGCTAGTACAGCTGGCCGGTTGCGGCTCTGCCTCGCGCGAGAGCTCCACGGGCAGGGCATTTATCAGCTGCCCGGTTTTTGTGGCTTCGGCCGTGCCAAGGGCTTTTAGAAAGCAGGGAACAGGGCTTCCGTTCTCCTGTGGAAATCTAACTTGTGCATCTGTGCACAGATTCAGGCGCAACAAACCTCTTGCCTATTACGCTTGGTAGTGTACTCAACTGCGGATGGGTTTTATTCTTTTATCAGGAAAACTGGAATGAGAGTCTCGATCTTAAATTTCGGACCCAACTGTATTCCAAAGTAGCAATGATAGATTTATATGTACACCGCTTAACAAGGCAAAAGAAAATTAAGACAAAACAACTTTTAAGATGATGAAGAGAAACAGCCGTACGACACTACGTAGAAGTTACGTAGCATGCAGACGAGGATGATAATCTTCATGAAGGATTAAAGACAACTACAGTAAAATTCAACAGAAATTTAATGAATTCTGAGGAATTCTACAGATCCTTAAGAGAAAAAAAGTGTTTCATACAGTATTGAACATAAGAACTATTCCATTTCATTTCTAACCTCATGGTAAGAAATACGGACTGGGGACTGGACAGTTTACCCATTCCACGTGCAGTAATATGATTTATTTTTTGTGCATGAAGAGCTTTATCCATCCAATGAATAGAAAGATTATGTGACTAACAAAGGAACGAAGTGGGACTTACTAGAAGAAGAGTGAGGCAATTCCTGGGATCAAGTACAGAGCTGCTAGTGACGTAACAGGGAGCTGAGAGCTCAAACACTACTTTGCTGAGAGCGTTCTGAGGTGATGTAAGGGGCGTGCGTTTGCTCGAAGGCAAGGATGGCCGCACAGGACGCGAAACAGCATTGAGAACATTCATTAACTGAACGGACACCGGTAAGTGATGATATGATCTTGAAAGGTGGAAGAGGCAGACATCACAGTGCCACCGAAGGACATGTTTTGCTTAAAAACCCCCATTTTAAAGCAGACATAAACTTTTTTCTCTCTCACAGGCTCGCATTTGAGTATAAATGAGAGCTATTGCCTTTTACAGACCCTTTCCTGCTCTTTCCCGATCCAGCCTTTGAACCACGACGACAGATTTGCCACATCATAGTACTTTCCATCGCAAAAAAAATGATGTAATAAACACAGCATTTGACTTCACTGTATGATCAAAGGGAGCTCATTGCTGGGCTGAGAGTCTTACCCATATATAAATATCTTCAGTAATAGCATCCCTTCCAAGTAAACTTATTAGGCCACATTCTTTATATTTTCTTCTATCAAGTCTGTTCCAGTGGAAAAGTTTTTCTTTTAAGCAGAATACAAAGAAATTTATAAAACTGTTTAAAAAAAACCCTGATGGTAATATTTTAGCAATGAAAAACATTTTTTTTTCCTGTGAGAAACATGTTTTTTCTCCAAAATGATAGATTTTTTTGGACGCCTGACAATTTCAACATCTGTAGATGCACTGACTGACTGGACAGCTTGCCTGCACTTGCTTATAAATAACTGTTTTTTGCTGTAAAATGTGTATTTTAGAAAGACATGAGGACAGCAAAACATGTCTTTAACAGTAAATATCTGGACTTTATATGAAAAAAAAAAAAGACGGCATTTTCTTTAAAATACCGAAAAATCAATCAGATTTATGAAAGCATTTTTAATAGTCTATCTTCTGCCAACAAACACGGAGCTGGAAAAGTACAGTTAGATTTGGAAAGAGAGGTACTGGACGGACTAGCCTGTAGCGTTTCAAAGCCAAGGCTTGCACAGTAGGTTTGACAAGAGGTCGCGGTTCTTATTTTCCCAGCGTGCAGCAGCCTTGGAACGGACAGATAATGACGTGCTGTTGTCCAGGGGTCTGACATGAAGTATCTGGTGTGCCGGACGGGGCGTGCACAACTAGCCCAGGTCTCTGTTCCTCTGGTCCCATCTTGGGCGCAGTGCCTCTCTGAAATAGAGGGGCCAACGGAGCAGGTAATACCGAAACGTGCTTGTTCTGCGCCTCGTCGTTGTCCCTTACTGTGCCACATTCTTCTTTCTTTTCTAAATTGCTGGACTAAGATTTGTGTTCAGTCAACAATGTCAATTCAGGCACTGCTTTCAAAACACTTCTTCCTAATTCACGGGACGTATTCCAAACGAAGCGCGCGTGCGTCAGGCGTGACTGCTTTTGGTACGCCGCTGCACTGCCTCAACTCTTCAGAAACTGCAGTTGTCCCTTCTCTTCCTTGCGCTGCTTCGTGCACTTCAGCGGGTAACCAAGCAAAACGCGGGGCTGCACGATACGCACCCCCTTCTGCTCTGAGAAGACATCCATCTTTTCTATGCTTTTGTCTTCATCAGCATAAAAGAACTTTTGTTCTGTCGGCTAGTCTTTTTCTAATGGGGAAATACCTGTTACGCTGGAATTACGTTACGTTCAAAAATGGAAGCAGAAGCAAAGCACGCAGAGCATTTCCAGCGAGGCAGGTTGGCCTCTCGCACCCGTTACCCGTACTCAACATCGCTGAGTTGTCCTTACGGCAAAACTGAAGTGGCTGGGGTTTT
>NW_010562569.1:21351-45351 GCF_000687285.1 Phaethon lepturus
TCGTTCCCCTCTCAATGAAGGCGTAACCTCACTTCCTGAAGGAAGGTGGGAGGGGAACGAGAAAGAGAAAATAATGCGGCTCCACTCCATCCCCAGAGGGGAGATCAGCGAGGACACAGTCTAGACAGGGGTTGGACAGCAGGGACCTGTAATTCCTGTCTCATTTGTTTTCACCTTTCTCGGGACAGGCACTGGTGCAGTTCCTGTGTCTCCCTCAGCTCCTAAAAGGGACCAAGTTGTAGGTTCCAGACTTAAAACAAACAAACAAACAAACAAACAAAACGAAACCAAACAAAAAACCACCCCAAAAACCACCAGAAAAAGACTACTGTTGAACTTTAAAACACCTTTTAAATTACACTTCTATTGCACAGAGTTTTTGCAGCTTCCACTGGTAGCAACCTTTGGAGAAGCTGAACAACAACAAAAAAATCAGAGCCATCAAAAGGCCTCGCAGACCTTTTCTGCAGGGAAAAGAGGTCCACATGTTGTGGAGGAGCTTGGAGAAACGAGCGGTACTGAGAGAAGAGTTCTGTCAACAGAAGACCTGAGCTTCAAAATGGTACTGCAAGGAGAATGTGTCTGACTGGATTGTAAAAAGCGTCCAGCACAAGGATGGGAGAGAAAAAGAAAAGCGCAGTAAACCGAAGGGCAGGGCTGGAATGATGACAGGAGGGAAATCAGCTTCAGCCTATCCCAGCACCTGGGGAAAAAGCCTCACAGTGCAATTCAGGGGAAATTTAAAAAATGAAAAATAAGCAGTTTAGCAGGATTGAAATCAGAAAAATGTGATTTAAATAGGCAAAGTTAAGACCAGGTTGCTTGGTTATAACAGATGATGTAGAAGGGTAACAGTTTAAAACAGTGGCATGGGGTAAGACTGTTAGGTAAAAGAGGGCAAATAAACCAGAGGACATGACTGATAGGTTGACTAAGAAAAATGGAACTTTCTGAAGGGAATTCCAGTAGTTTTACAGGTGCAGATAAGCATGTCGGAACCCAAGGGCGCACGTAAGCACCTAAGGCCGGTACTTAGTTTGGGTCGTTCACTCTGAGACAAGTCAGATGGAAATACTTGGCACACGTTCTTTCATCTAATTCCATGGGGGTTTTTCCCAAACGAATGGGAGACATGCATTTACTGTGAATTGCACATCAACTATGTGATTTAAAAAAATCATTTAAAGTAAAATTCCTTTTTTTTTTTTTTTTCTTAATTACCTTTTACATGAGACTCGACTTACTTATCTGACATAGCAATTTGTTCCAACATTGCAGAGCCCGTGTTTGTCTTCCAGTTTCCGGATATGGAAGTTCTCCTGAAAGGGGGAAAATATTACAGAGACAGCCAGTGTATGTATATTTTCACTCTCTTTAATTACTCGGATTTTCACAGGAAAACTATAGCGGTATTTACACCTTTTTCATATCTGGCAGCTTAGAACATCTGAAACGCGAAGAATTCTAACAGGCATCGCAATTGTCAGTAATACTCACTTCACTTGTCGGCATGTTATGAACTATGACAATGCTGTCATAGTTGTGTTCCCCATTTATTCATTTAAGACTTTTTTAAAAAAACAAACCACTAGGATTAAGTGAAAGTGTTAGCAATAAGCTGTTATCAGTTATAAATGGATTGAACAGCCTGTAACCTACTATTACTGCAAATGTCAAGAAACTGAAGCTACAGCTTCTCATTTCAAATCCAGAGCACTGCAGGGTTAGGTCCCAACACTTGAAAATCACGACATTTATCTTTTTAACATCTCCAAAGTGATCTCAGATCTGGTTTAGAGCTGGATTTTGGTTTCTCCTTCGGTTTTCATTCTTTGCTAGTCTACTAATTCATCTAATCAGTTTATGTCACGGCTTGAGTATACCGTCAAGAAGAAAAAAAAAGCAATTTTTTTTTCTCCTCAGACCTTAGGACTGCTACCAGGGCTGGGAAGATAGTACTGTTTTCTGAAACCTAAATGCTGCACTGGGAGTAGGCTAAGGGTACAAATTATGAAGTGTTACCAGTTAGTAAAATAATAGGAACATCTGTAATGTATTAAAAGTACATTAGGCAGCAGCTATAGTTTTCTCTCCATTTTTCTATTAACCTAATTACGAGGGTCAGTAGCAGTTGTGGAGGAATGTTGACTTTTCTATGGGAGTCTCGTAAGTTTAGCTGAATTTCAGAGCATAAAGTTCTTCCACGGTGCCATGTTCATTGTTGATGTGGGAGAAACTAGCGGAAGGGGAAGGTGCATGTTGCGTGCTGTGTGTAAGGTAACTTTGCCCAGTAATAAGGCTACTTTGTGATTTCCACTTCGTTTTTCAAGTGATATTTATGTGTGTACTTACAAATTAAAGGTTTTAAGTTCGTTACTACTTTACACACATATTCTGCATCAGAGAGAGAATACTTCTCACAAATCACAGTTAAACTCCACTGCAAATTTCTCACTCAAAGGCATTCATTTGCATGTCCTATTTAAGGTGTCTTTTAGGAAGCAAGATATGACCCTATCAGGGAGGGAAAGAAAAAAATATCCTGAAGACTTTTAGCAAGTATTTAGTTGAAGATCCTCAGGTGCACTGAGGTAACCTCAGCACTGCTGACTACGGAAGAGAAGACAGTTTGCTTTAAGCCGTGCTTTCGCTCCACAACATTGAAGGAGCCCTGTTGGACCTGAAGCAGCTTCAGGACCGGCTGCAGCGATGCTGCAGGGACCAGATGAGGAGCGAGAGGAATGCTACGGACGCAGACCTAACTGGTGTAACCTCAACAGCGCGTGGGCTGGAGCCATTGATGCCAGGTCTGTCACACAGAAGAACCCCAAAACAACAGGGCTCTTCCATTAGACCACGGTTAAGTGATACACAAAGTACCTGGCCAGACCATCTGGCACTTGAAACCTTAGATATAGTATCTGTAATTCATATATGATTTCCTCTACTGAATATGTAGTTTCCCACCCTTCTTCGCTTCCGTTCTGATAATTGCTGAGGGTCTTTCACATCGTTATTTCCTCCTCTTTTACTAAATACTGAATAAGGTAGAAAAGAACTCCTAATGCTTTTGAGTGCTTTACATTTAGGCTTGACGTGTTTTCACTTGATTTGGTCTTTGCAAAGAAGGAAGGTTTTAAAATTGGGGAAAAAGGAATTATGACTAGTATAAAGAATTCATAGTAACTTGAGCTTCCCCTTTTCAAATACCTTTCTGCTTTATTTAGTACCATTTAAAGTACGCAATCTGAATTGTCCAGACAGGGACTTGTTATCGGAAAAAGACGTAGAAACGTCTACCTGCAATTCTTGTGTAGGTAGCCTGCTTAGTGGTTTCATTCTATAGCTCTGTCTTTCTCTGGTTGATGCGCTCTACTTTTGTTTTATTGACCTTTTCGTCAAAGTACATGAAGTTATGGATTCAGAGTATTGCTTTTGGAGAGGAGATTTAAATGCAGCGTTGTTGTATTTCTGTTTTTCTTCATTGTGTGTGACCCTTTTAACTCTATTTCCTTGAAGTCATGAATTCTGTAGCGGTACCAAGTGTAGTTAAGTATGCGTCACAAAGCGTTTTGAGGAGCTGTGGTATTTAGAGGGATCCAATGTTGCATTTTGGCTATAATCTCCACTGACAGATGATAAGCACCAGTGTTTTGTGAGTCATGGATCCACTTATACCACAATTTCCCACAGAATTATAAAACTGAAGCTCTTAATAACTCTCTTTAAACTACAAAAACAAATGTTCAGCTGGTATTTTTTGTGGTGGCTCTCTAAGTACTCTGTTCCTGTGTCACAGAACGAAATGAGAACCAGCTGTAAAACAATATTCTACTCACATAATGTATATGTATGCGTATGAAGAATTTTTCAGACATTTGCTAAATCTTCTTTGCATGATGCTTTGTAACAATGCCTCATGATTTTTGTCTGTGATTTAACTGTATGAAAGAATCTAGAGAAAAAAATGACCGCTAGGCTTTTAGCATTTGGATGAACCTCTAGTTTCTGAGTAGAAACTTAAAAACAAATAAAAGGTAGGAGGAACAGGCTGTCATTTTAACTTATTTTTGCTGTCCCTTAGGCCAACTGCTTCTTCTGTGAAGAAGAAACATTTATGTTTGAAAATGATAAATTTACCATGGCTGACTCTTCCAAAATTATTCTAGACACTGAACAGCATTTAAATTTCAAGTCAAAGAAAAAAATGTAGGGCGCTCTCCTATGAAATGTCGTGGTCCAATTTCTACCATAGGGAATGAACCATCAAGTTACTAATATTGCATCTGACTGCTGGTATCTGGCGATGTGTCATAACCATTAAGAGCTGGGCCTTACTCCTAAGACTCTGCCACTTGGGAGCTGTAAGACAGAGACAAATCAACTCTCTTTATTATAAACAAGAGAGGAGGGGAGAGATGGGTAGCACAACACAAGAAATCTGCCTGTCAAAGCACCAACAAGAGAGAGAAGTACTATTCCAGCCTTGAAGAGGCAGAAGTAGTTGTGTGAAAAGGTCCGAGGTCGAGAAAGAAGGCTGGCTGGTGACTGGAAGTAGAGGGAGAACAAGACTCTTGAATGGCACCGAGTAGAATAAAAGGGGCGAGGGAGAACTGGGGGCAATAAAAAAGGTTAGGCATAAGGGGTAAGGATTAAGAGATGAAAAGGTAGAAGTGGTCTGGGAAAGCGGTGGGACTGGACCAAGATATGATTTGGACAGATAGGAGAGGTGACTTTGGGCTGTAGGAGTTTAGTGATACTAGAAAAAGTAGGATGGATGTCTCCAGGTAGGGAGCTGAAGCCAGGGAAAGTCAACAGCCTGGAACACTAATGTAAGACAAACAAGCAGAATTGGAATTAACTTTCCCAGAGACGCCAGGGGATAAAAGCTGTATCGTTCAGACGCGTTTGTTTGTGATTCTTATTGCCTATAGGGAGAGGTGGGGCAGGCCCAACACACCTCAAATTCTGGGAGCTCGAATCACAGAGTTTCTGCATCACTAAGACGACTGAAAATCACCAACAAAGAATTCCAGAAACCTCTCAATCCTCACAAGCTATTTGAGCGTTCTGCTCTCGTCACTGCGTACCACTCAAATTTCCAACACACTGTTTTTGCAAAATTTAGATAGTTTTGGGTTCAAAATAAAGCAGAAGGATTGAGTGTCCCTACTGCTAGATGGATCTGACCTATGGGAACAGTATTTTCAAAAAAAAGCACCTCTGCTGTGCTTTCTTGAGGCCCCTCAGATGTACTGTGAGAGGCAGAGAGACTACTGAGTTGTTCCTGAAGGCCTGGTCTTTGATGTTCTTTCTCAAATACCCCTTCAAGTCTTATGTCAGGAGAGGCTAGCAGTTACTCATACAGTTTTGATCTTCGGACTGTAATGTCTTCGGGGAGAAGTGAAGAGTACGTGGCCTTCCAAGGAGATATATCCACCTAAGGAGATATATTTTGCCTCTTCATCCCCCGCTGGGCAAAAGGTTCTACCTTCTCATAGACCTTGTTGGCTGTTCCTAAATTACCTGATACTTAATGCTAATTCGACCTTTAATATTATAAAACATTTCATGCATTTTCTTTAACCCAGCTCCAGCTTTTGCTTCACCTCCTATTTATGATTTGCTTGGAGTTCAATTATTTTTACTGATAAAAAACTTGACCGTACCTTAAAAATGTCAACATACAAGAAATCTCTGATTCCTCCACTGTTACAGGAGTCCCTGGTGAAATACCTTTGTATGTATATGTGGGTGTGCATATGTAAATGCATGTGTGTATTTTTATCCATGTTTTGTTATATTTTTCCTGCCTCAGAATTGTGAGCGTGAGGGAACGAACACATGAGATGATCTAACTTGCCTTAAAAACATGAATGAAATGAGTGTATGTCAGATTACATTGCTTGATAATTGAAATAGAGTAAAAATATGCATAAAGACAGTTATCACATCTCAACTACTACGTGACAACCTGTTATGCTGCTCAAGCTTAATGTCTCTGAAACTGAAACATCCTTTGACTCTCATATAGTCATGATCTTTAAACAAACACCTGGATTCTTCTTCTCTCTAGAAGAGATTTTCAACCATATATATGTGAAGATCATTGCAAGACTAGATTTTTTTTTACATCTGTTATGTTGAGAGTACTTTGTTTCCTTAAAGTGTTATGATTCAGGTTTGTGTGAATGAATGCCACCCAAATACCCTTGGAGGGAGAAGAAAATTTGACTCTAAGTTGGTGAAAAGATACAAAGGAATCTGATTTAACAAGTCCTTTATAACAACAAATCCCCTTCCGACTGCACCTTTCTTTAAAGGAAAAAATAAACAAGGGTTAGCAGGAAAACCACTCTGGCAGGCTCACCTGTTGTCTTATTCTCCTCCTCCCAGTCACAATCAACTTTAAAGTAAGTCTTGATAAATCTAGAATGCCTAAAACACTGTCTTTCCAGAAAGTATGACAATGGAGGCATGGAGTCACCGCATCGGCTCAGAGACTCATCCAACAGTCTTAATCTTATTGGTGCTTATCAGTTTTGAAACAATAGGATGAAAGAAGATAAGGTTTTGGCTCACATGTATGCTTTGTAGTTACTGCCTATCTTTTGGATCCTGATGTCATATTTGGAGTCTATGAAGGGTTCAGTAGTGGCGTAGGTCTGAGTAAGTGCTACCACGCTGGCTATGTCCTGAAAATCGTAGTGGTTGTCTACCTTGATCTGTAGTCATCATACCACAAGTAAACAGCATATACAAAAGAAAAAAGAGCAATTAGGAATATAATGTAGAGTTCAGTTGCAAATGGCATTCATGAGAAGTATGTTTTTTGACAGCATATCAGTTTATAAAAAAAAGTATCGGATTTCTAGATTCTATAACATTCCCGCATTAAAGTATCTATTTTTCTAGGCAAATATTATCTCTTCATCTGTAGAAAGCAATTTTCAGACAGCGGAATTTTATTTTGCTTTTCAATTTTTTTTTTTTTAAGTGGCAATTTTTAATTTTATATCTGCAGGCTTTAGAATTTTTCAAGGTGTGATAACATGCAACACTAATTTATATAGAATTCTTGTTGATTCTGTACATCACTCATGTAAGTGAATGTATATGGAGCCCACCATGTACTATCACACCACGTATCTCCCGGGAGGGAGGAGATGAAGGGTCGTGATATCCTGATGAATGTACATTCACATGGAGCACAGAGGGTTGGCTCAAGACAGCAGAACCAGTTTTTCTTATTTTTTCTCACTTCTCTGCATGGAGTCAGGCTTTCGAGGAGTAGGATTTCCTCGTTGTGGAACACTGTGCTGAGACGGCGAATGGTACTAAACCCGTCAACTTTAACGTCTTGAAGTAAGAGGGAAGTGGAAAATTGGGGAATATTGAAAAGTGGGGAGAGGCAGAAGGAGACGTTAGAGGACAGATGGAGGCATCACTTTTGGACAGGGAGAGCACAGCTCTACAGTTGACTTAAAGGAAGCTGGATGCAGTGAGGAGGAAGGATGGCTCAGAAGAGAAGTCTCTCAGGGCTAGTAGAAAACGGCAGAGGGAAACTGGGACTCCACCACATTGACCCAAAGCACATTTCAGAACGGTGAGGATAGGAGGCAGGGATTAGTATTTCTCAGGTTATCTACCGTTAGAGAGTCTGCAACTCTTTGCAAGCCCAGCGTCTTGTCTGCTTCCACTGTCACCTGGTACTTAAAAGGGAACCTGTGGGGCAGAGTGCCGCAGCTGTGAGACGGGACTAGCGTATCTCATGGGGTCTGGTGAAACTCAGAGAAGTCATAAGGCCTCAGTATTTGCTTTCAACTCTCAGATGGAGAACAATACAGAGTAATTTGCTGTTTGAGAGCCACAAAACCAGACACAATGCCCGGTTTCAACTTAGTTTCTGAAAACTTAATAGCATATGCAAGTCTAATTACGAGCAATGGAAATGCTACGCCTAGCCCTGCCTTTAGGGAGGACTGGGGGACGAGGAGAACCTTCATTTGGACCCTGACAGTAAGCGTTTCACTTCAAAAGACTAGCATTTAATCTTCAAGGATTTAAAATATTTTACAGCTAAAAAAAAATCTAGACATATTCCTGGACATTTGCTACGCAGAACATTTGTGTGCATTATTTCCCTTTTCTATAAACGAGAGGTGAACATCGAAAGTACAGTATAAGCATTCTACTACTTCACACATGCAATCCACAGAGCCTGCAGCTGAAGTAATGAGTGGTAAGTTCCGCTCTCAGTTACACTGGCTGCCAGATTTCCACTAACTAACTTAAGTACGAAATAAAAGCAAAAGACTCATAGGCAGAAGAACATAACATACCGTATGACTTGCATAATTACTGAATAAAATACAATTAAATCGATTTTCTATTTCTCTTGCTAGTGGCAAATATTATATTTGCGGAGCTTTTGGAGATTCAAGATGATAAACGTAACTGTTCTCTGATGATTTGTTTTAAAATCTAAAGCACTTAAAGCACTGAAGTGTTTTCAGTGAGAGAAAGTGGTTAATCTGCAATGACTAGAAATTTTCACTGGTATCAATGAAAGCGGGATTTAAACCGTATCCCATTGAACCATCATTGTGAGAAAGTGATATCAAAACAACTGTACTCACCACTGAAATGCAATTACTTTGGAGAAAGAAAGCAGCAGTTATATAGCGGTATGAAACAATCACAGAGAATACATTAAGACAGGAAATGAAGAAAAGTTCAGTATCAGGCTGAAAGTAGTAAAGAACCAAGGCAAAACCTTCCTATATTCCCAGGTCCAAAAAGTTGGATTGTGCAAACAGACCTTGACTCTTAAATAGTTTCACTGCAGTCAACTAAATTAATAAATAAGGTTCTGCTTCAAGAAAGCATCTCGGCACGTTTCGAAGAGTATCCTGTACAGGACAACACATCGACTGAAAAGGCACCCATGTGAAAATATATGGTGCGTTTTAGTATTTTCCTAAAGCGAGGTGCTTTCTTGAATAATACACAAGCAGAGATTTGCAAGGGTAGGGATCCGAGACAGAATTTGGACAGTGAAAAGTTAAGATATCCAGGAAACAAAAGAACATGCATGTTATTTTAGGCAAACCCCCGGCCTCCTAACATGCAACAAGTAGCATCTGCACCTTTCCCATGCCTGAATGAGCGTGTCCAATCTTCACAACAACAGGAAATGTTGGCATTGTTAGCTAAGGGGGGAAACAAAAAGGACGTATTAGAGAGAGCAACCATGAGTTAAACGAGTAAGCTACATCATTTATGGAAATCATTTAAACATGACCACAATGCAGCCAAAGCTGTTCTTGCCACGTGGTTATTCCAACATGTTGTTCCTCTGCGTAAGCCTCTGTGTTCTGATGAATTACTGTGCATCTTTTCCGAGCGCTGTGTTATTCCCAACACATACCATTGGTGTACTTCTATCTTAACTTTTTTGTATGTCTTTCGACTTCGCTTTTTAAACCGCATTTCCGCTATTTCTTATTTTATGTTTTGATACTGTGTTTTCTGACCCATAAACTCACATTCTCCAAGGGTCTAATCATTAATGATGTCAAATTAATCAACTTTTTCCTTTTCCCCTTGATTTACATTATTTAGCAAGTAATTGTAAATTCTGTGAATTCTTTTTTGTGACCACTTATGAAAGTAATCATGTCTAATGCACCAAAAAAATTTTCTTTAAAGGCAGATCCTAGCTTCTGCTACAGAATATCCAAGTTCTCTAGGGAAGGATTGCATAGAATGCAAGTAGTAACTCAGCCACTGATTAGGAAATCAAATATGCAAAGGCATATGAATATGCTTTATTCAATCAAACGATTATGGTTCTATCTCTCAGAAAGTTCTGTGAATAACCAGTTTCACTTCCACCATTCATTTGATGTCCCAGTCATGGGTACAGCTGTCACTTCTTTGTCTTTTTCTTCCACCTAAAATGTACATATATTGAGCCTCTATCAACCAAGCATGAATACAATACTTCGCAGAACAGGATTATAACTAGAAATAAAAAACTGAACAGCCTCAGCGTGTAATTAAACTGGGCAGCAGCAGGACACTAAGTGTTACGGCGTTTGAAACCTTCATTTAGTACCAAATTTTAATAGAGTAAATACAATCAAAGGCAAGGTTGATGCTTCAGAAAATAAACTAAGAATTGTTAAGAGATTTTACGAGAAATTTATCTTCCAAATACTTACAAAGGATTGACAAGGGGTTAAGCGGAGTTCACACATCTCACTGTGCTTTGCCCAACATCGCACAGAAGCACACAAACATATTTAGGTAGAAAATGTCACGGGACTGTAAATACTGACATTGAGATCAAGAAGTAAGAAACAGGAAGGTCACTTGGCTTTTGGGAACATCCAAACCTATCTGTAGGGTCACAGAGCTAACGAAAATTCACACATGCTTTTCCTGTATTTTAAACATTTATTTTCAATATGCATTTAAGGATGCCTGCTTTAAAAACACCTGAACCGAAAGCCAAGTCTGCACAAGAACAAGTGGGCGTTCACTGCGAGGTACACTTTCTACACTAACTGTCAGATTCCCAGGGCAATACTCTCTTTCTTTCTTTTTTTAAATGGACTTTTCTAAGATGCATACCAAAGCAATATTGTTTTGTTCTGACTTTTAAAAAAACAACATATAAAGGACATCTAAGCAAACGAAACCAAATTGCTTGTTTTTTGGCAGGATCTCAGTTTCTGCTCTGCCCCATCAGAGGAAAAAGGAGGAATCTTTGGATCTACTCCTTTAATCTGTCGGAGTTTCCAAAGTCTGATGAAACTACAGGCTCCTACAGTTGTCATCCACTCAACACAGGCCATGGAAGATTTTCATTGATTTCTGCATCAAACCCAAAGCCGTATCTTTTCAGGAGAAAACCAGATTTGCTTTAAAGACTTGCAGTTATGGAAATTTTACAGCAATCCTCGTTAAATTATTCCATGAGTTAAGGAAGTATGTCATATACGTGTCTTCTGCCAGGGCATCCCGGAGACCTGAAATCAAGGATTACTGCCACAGGCAGTGGAAACCAGCCCTGAGTGCTTGACATTACATGTGCGGCCACATTTCAGTGCCTGTGTAAAGGCAACTTGTATCTTTTGCAGAAATTCTGTGTACTTAGTCTAACACTGTAGGGATCGATAACTATGAAAGTCTTTTATTTAAGTTTCGTTCAGGAACCATTTCAAGAGCTGGTCTTTAAATCCAAAATACATTGAATTGCTTTTTACAGATCTGTTTCAATCTAACCAATTTAAGTTCAGGTCCGTAAGCAGGAAAAAAATTTTATATAATAGTTTCAAAACAGGCAAAAGCACTCGCAAGAGCATTTTACAGTAAAGGTCACCATTACTGCAATTTAAAAATAAAGTTCTTGCTAAACCGTAAGAATGCAAAGTCCCGTATAGTCAACATCTAGTCACTTATTTATTCCTTTCATAACCGGCCACTGGGGTTTTTCTTTTTCATTATTGGCGGGGGGGAGCAAATCATAGCAATACATACGGGCAGCGCCACATCGTTACGATTGAACTATAAACCACTGAACTGGGGTTTGTAATGGAAACGCTGGCAGACCTCTAACTACAGCAATACAAAAGGCACTCCTGTAATTAGAGGACCACGTCTTTCGCCCATGATCCCAACGCTGTGGAATCCTCTGTGGACCACGGGAACACAGAGTAACTAAAATAAAAAAAAAAAAAAAAAAAAAAAAAAAAAATAAAAAAAAAAAGAAAAAGAAACTCTGCTTTCTCCCTCAGAGCAATGTGCTAACACATTTAAGGCAGTAGAGTTCGTTTTGCTCTGGAGCCCACGCTGAGGGTCGCGCGTGGTACGCCACATCCCAGTACAGGCAAGAGAAGAGGTGGCGGCAGGGGAAAAGGCACGGAACGCTGCTTTCCCAACCGCGGGCAGAACAGCCCAGCCAGCAGAGAAGGCAGACGGATAGGAAGTCACCTCCGCGCTTCTCTTGCTTCCAGCTATCGCTGCGCAGGCCCACGAACCCAGGGCTGATGAAGCTGTATTTTGGTTTTTGAACGGCGTTTCCTCTGTTCCCGCTCTTACTTTAACTACCCGAGTTTCCCCTTTGTACGTGGGAACCAGACACGTGCCGTCGTGCAGTCACTTCCCCGCCGCTAACTGGTTTCCAGTTGTGCGCGGTGTTGTTCTGTCAAGCAGCAGCAAAGCCTGAAATTTCTTATGGAAATGACGGAGACCTTGATGTGAGTCCTCCCGCCACCTCTTCCCAACCTGCTCTTGAGGTTAATTTCTGTCTTAACAGAACGAGCAGTCTCAGGACCTCTCATACGTCTGGGCAAACGTTATGTAGGATACAACTGCAGTAGTAACACCAAAAGCTTCCCGGCTCCATGGTTTCCTCTTAATTTACGTTATAGTTACTTGGTAGAGAGATACCTCGAAAGAAGATCTAGCATGTATCAATGGATCCACTTAAACAGAGTCGATACTAATAGGACTCGTTGCATGTTTTCTTTGAAATGTATTTCTTTGGGGGAAATGCCATTTTGCAAAAGTATTGCTCATTTTTAAAGGTTTTCTTAAATTCAGAAAAGTATAAATTCTACTGTGACAATTAAAAACAGGGGAAAACATCAGAAGAGATGAACAACAGAAATTACATCAAGAATTCTGGCAAGTTCCTAGGTATGAGAGATGGAAATGGACTACACTGCATGAACCCTCACACGTACATATAATACACATGAAATACAACTGAACATTAAAAAAAAAAAGAAATTAGGATAAACAGGACTTCCGTTATAGCTTAAATAACAATAAATTATAATTATTAGCGTGAGAGAAAACAGCATACACGTCCATAGGTGTATATGAATATGATCGGATTGGAATAAACATTGGTAGCAACTGGAAAAACCGTCATGGCTCTTTGTAGGAACCCATATACAAACCAGCTGAGATACATTACTGATACTTGCTCGTACGGTAGCACTAACCAAAGTAACATCACTGAGTATTAAAAAGTTCTGTCAGCTCCTAAAAACGACAAAGACTGATTCAGTCTATACGCTTTCGTCTCTGTGCTTTTAACCTCTTACATTGTTATTCTAAATAAACGTGAAGTCTCATTTCAACAGAACCTTAACTTAGAATAAGCTGCACTGTGCTCGCTTCCACGCTTAGGACTAGGTACTACTACCAGGAGGTACTGCCGCGACCTGTGAACTTAAAGACGTGTTCCCCAGGAGAGCAAAAAGTAGATTATGTTTTGCAGATAAAAGGCAGCAGTAAAAAATCTTTTGAAGCAGAATCGTTTTAAAATCTGGGTAACAGAAGTCTACATTCTTGTTCCAAACTGAGAAATAGTTAGCGTGGAAGCTGCTTTCCTGAAACGACATGTTTGAACGGTTTCTGTCATATACTAATAGCATGAATTAAGTCTACATAGTTAATGGCCAGACAACCCTGAAGGTTTGAAGGAGGGCACCTTCAAACCGGGCGTTACTCACGTTTGACACGGGCGTAATGAGCGTAGCAGTAACACTTTAAAACCCCGCGGCAGGCTGGGCCCTTGTCTAAGCGTTAGAAGTCTAACCCCGTCTCGGTTAACCGCACTGCGGAAGGGTTCAAGGATGGAGGAAAATGAGGGATTAAGTATTGGAAGTGATTAAATTCTTAATGGAAATAACACAGTATATATGGGTTTAAAATGTGACTGTCATATCCTGTCTGAAACATCTTTATGTTTTTAGTAACATGGCTATCTTTTCCCTATCCAAATCACTATATATTAGTATTTTTCATTCAAGAGCTCATTTGCATGGCATTTAACTCCTTACTATCACTTTATTTTACATAACTACTTTTATTTTCTTATTTTCAAGGCAGGCCAGTTGAAAATAGTTCCTTTAACGGCGTTGTATGAAGGTCACTAAAACGTGTTCTGCAACAGGCCTGATACGTTTTTTTAGACGAACACATTTGAAGTTAATTGGCGCCGTCCTCATAGGAGCAATCGGCCTGACACGAGCAGATTTGATTTTTCAGCCATATACTTGCAATGGGCCTACAGCAGCTGGCAAGCCGGCTCAAACCTGAGCTTGACCGGTAGAGCTTCAAACTACCACGAGATCCGGACTCCACCACCTCCACGGGTAAACTGGAGGCCAACGTACAAGCCTCATACTCTCAAACCACCTGCAGCAACCGTAATGCTCTTTAATTCTTTTAAATTACTGATAATAATACAGGCAGCAACCCCTCACCGCCTCTCGCTGTTGCAGATCCGCCATTCGTTTTTCACCGGCTCTATTGATATTAGTTCCATAAGAGCAAAGACAGCACAGCAGGAACTCATGACACATTATTTCTCCAGTTATCCACTTGCTCTTTTTGTTTCCCGTACCATGGACAGGCAACTAGCAACGTAATTATAGCTGCAATGAAACTATTTAGATTTACGAGTAGACAAAGAGCTACCTCAGACGAGAGTTATACTGATGGAATTACTAAATCCAGGGAGAAATTTGACCCAGTATTCTGAAGTTGCTGAATAAACACTAATTAAGGGAAGCGCGTACTCACAGCAAATCATTTTGAAATGTATCACAGAAGCACGTTTCTGTGTCACCGGCTCTCTCGGAATCAGGCCATGACATCTGTCGGGTTAGCTAGCGTGAGACCGCGAAGCTTTTCCAAACTGCTGGTGTTGGGAGCAGTAAGTTATCAAGTCATCCTCATCAAGGCTGGAAATGCTTTGGATTTTTGCTCTTCTGTTGACGTAAGTTATTACATCAGACATTCCTTTTCCACATTGCTAGGTTGATTTGCAAATTGGATGCAAACCCAAATTAGGTTGAAAGATTCATTAGTTGCTGGTCAGAACCTATTTTAAATGCCTGAAATCTGTAAAGTAAGACTGTATTGCTCTTCTGAAGCGTCAAGATATTTTCAGTATGTTGCATATGTTGTTTTTGTAAAAGATTTAGGGCTGGCCGGTCTTCTGTTCTGATCCTACATATTAATAATTACACTGAATGAACAGGGAAATGCAGAAAATTCAATCAAATTCAGAAAACACTGCAATTATCGATCTTTGCTTTTGCTAGAAGGTAAGAAAAATTTGCCAAATTAAAACGGTTAAAAAAGACACTGATCAAATGATATAGGTGCTCAAAAAGAGCAAGTGCAGTGAGGACAGTAGTTGACACATAGATAAGCAGTAAAACCTTGGGTTCCAGAAGACTTCATGGACACAAAAAGCTCCGACAGCTCCTGAGCTCTGACCTGGAGATGCACAGTGGTAAATAGCTAAACTGCCTGCATTCAGAACATACTTTAGTTCCAAAACGAAGCATATTCTGACAGCCAAAAATTAAGAAAAACCAGTTAAAGTTAAAACATACAGTTTTTCCCTTCCTCTTTTCTCGAAAGCCGGTAGAGGATTTTTTTTCTTCTTGAGAAGAGGAAGGAATCCATATTGTTCTGGAAGACTTCATTTGTTATCCAAACATAGAGTGTTTGCAAAAGTATTCGTTAGCATCATTTCAAACACCCGGGTATATCTGTTGGTCTGCAATATATGGCAGGCCAACAGTTATCGAGCCTCGGATGCTCGTTTTGTTGAAATCACCATTTTGGAACTGCCATGTAGTATGTGCAGAAGAACCAAGAAGATACAGTTGGGCATGAAATTAAAAAAAAAACAACCCACAAACCAACAAACAGCCCAAACCAATGAACAATGCAAAAATTGCTCTGTGAAAAAGAAGGTATTGAAACAGATGCTGCAACTCTGACGTCCGAGCAATTAATTAACAAAATTATAAAGCTCATGAATACTTATCCGCCAATGTTGTGCTCGTGAAGAACCGTGCTAATTTTACATGCTACCTGTATTTTCAATGCACTTTATTGAAAAATCCGAAGTAGAATGGGGAGTCTGCCGTAGTGCTGAGTAAGAAGTACCTAATGCTTCTCTCCTTCCTGAATTCATCGCTACGATTTCCTTTAAACTGGAATTTGAGTACTGTGCATACAGTTCCAGTGTAGCAGCAGCAGCAGGGAAAATAATCCTGTTACTTGAATATATCAACAAGAGTCATGTCCTTCCAGTGAACCTGGCAAAATAAACTTAACTTGTGTTTTACACAGAAACAAAACAACCATGGTAACTAGAGGCAGCTGGCAGCACCATTAGTCTGGTGAATGGAGGTTCACTGCTCAGGATTTGTGTAGCCATCAGAGATTTGACACCCGCTTCTTACAAACGTATTTCTGCCTTGTCAGTTTATTCTTTTCTAAACTCGAGCCAAAACGAAGGCTCTTGGGCAGAAATCCTACTCAATTTTTTTTTTTTGCCCCCCCTGAACGGAGTCTAAGTTAGTTGCAGGGTGTGACATACTTTTACCACAGTAATTTTTGAAGGAATTGCCTGATGAAACATCAACTTTGAAATCACAGAACTGTACAGACCTGGTCCCGTTAGGTCCCGTGCCTAAAACGCACCCCATCCCGTTCACAAATGCCCAGGAAACCTGCTGGCACCGTAGGACATTTTTATAGATAGCAACATTCCCCAGAGACCTCTACATAAAAACACTGTGACTGGTCACTAAAAATACTTCCTCCTTTTACTTCTTCTAGCTCTGAAACCCATATACTCTTAGCAAGATGCAAGTTTGAAAATGAAATGCCGTTTGCCAAACTCTGACGACTGTAGATACTTCAGTTGTGTAATGTCTGACCAACATAACTCTAGCGGCTATAAACGTCAACGCATCCCAGTTACCGGGTAAGAGTAAAGCGGACTTACAGGTACAAGCGCTTCACCTAATCAGATGAGCACGAAAATCTAAAAAGCCAGTTACTTTCATGATTCCCTTAGTGACGTCACGACAGCAAGGATGATGATCATCATTGCTCCTTAACATTTCAGCTGCATCAATGTACAGAAGCTGAAGATACTTTGTACTAGGTGCTTACAAAGATCGGTACCATTTTATTGTATTAATCTTTAATATCCGGCCACCTAAAGACTTCACGAACCTGCTTATCATGCTTTTTACTGGAGAAAGAAGTATTCTAGTTTGATATGCTTACACAATACCTATAGGCACCATTATCATCCTCCATAATCTGAAGGGAAGGTTATTTAGTTAACAAGTAGATGGCTATAGGTAAGCAGCACAGTCTTCATCTCTATTATTGTTTGTATTTTTCCATATGTAATGGAAGTAATACCTATTTTTTCCTATTTCAGAATTTTTGTGGAGTTTCTAAGCCTGGTTTACTAGAGTGTCATCCTGCGCTTTCTTCACATTAAGTCCATTAATTTAAAAAAAATTCTTAAAATGTAAGCTTCATACACTAAAGTGCACAAAGGTTTCTAAGTTCTTTTGCAATTTAAGTATTTTTGAACAATGCTTAGAGTTACATAACATAAGCTATTTTATTTCCAAGAGATAATTTGAATTCTTGTAAATCTACTTTGAATTCTTCTAAGATATAATGTAAAATATAATCAAAGCTGTATATGAAAATAAAAATAGGCAAAGATCATCTGCTAAAAAAAAAAAAAAAGCCCTCTTCTGGCAACAATACAGAAAACACGGGTTTTTGAAGATGGTATTCACCCTGGCTTTCATGTCCTCGTGGTTGAGTTGACTAGAAAAGCCACAATAGGAAAAAAAAAAAAAAGCGGGGGGGGGAAGGAGCGACAAAAAAACCCAGATGTTGCATAAACATGACTTACCTCAAATTCAGTGTTTAAATATTTATCTTTCCAATAATCCCCAAGCAAAGTTCATTTAACCACTCTCGTTCCATGTAATTTATTTGTGGAATATGCATCAGCTTAAATCTAATTTTGCTGTGCTTACTTTGGAGAAAGGAAATTAAAAGTGAAATAATGAACGTGGCCTTCTATTCATTTTTTCTTTCCCAGAAACAGGCAGGAAGAGTCCTAAATCAATAAACAAGCAGAAGATGTACTTTCTCTGGTCTATTTGCTTTTAAGATAGTTAGGGCTCGGCCATGCTCCCCATCACCAGCAGGGGTAGCTCATCATATTCCTCTCTTAATTAAGAAAAGCAGAAACATCATGCTTAAGCAGCTCTTCTTCTCAACAAACGCGAAGAACAATTTGGAGATGTCGAGGCAGATTTTCCACTACCTTACAGACACCTTGACAGAAAAAACTAGGCGTAAAACACTAGCTCTATGGAGCAACGGTTTATTATACCCCCTTTACACAAGCGGCAAGCCGAAGGAGAATCTGGTACGCTTTGTATTATCTTTTTAGATAAATAGGCATTAAAAGAAATCTAAAAGCTCAAGTGGGTAAAAAGAGTAGAGCCTTAATCTGATTAGTGTGCCAGGTCACCAAAGACAGGCAAATGCACCTTAATTGTGATTTCTTTATTCAAAAGAGAGGGTTAAAATGGCTTATAAACTAAGTACGTGCAATATGGATTGGTCCCAGGGAAACGCTGGGCCAATTAAAATCCCACTGCAATTAATGGGACTTGATGCAAAATTGGGTATTCTGAGCACCCCTTGTACAGCACCACGCCAGAGGACGGGACCTTAAGAAACCAGTTCTCTTGGTATTCACTGAAATCAAGTTTTGATGTGACCGTAGTGTATAAAGTGACGCTATCAAGTAAATCTGAACCAGGAAATCGATCTGAAATACCTTTGGCCCCATAACTGATTTTCAATTAAAAAAGAAAAGTTATCTACATCAACACAGAAGCGATCTGATGGTAGAAAAATCTTCTATTTTCAATACAGGTACGGCACGAAACCAGGAATTGTCATTAACAAGAAAAACATAAAGTGTAATGGCAGGGAATCAAAAAGAGCAGTTCCCACAGGTAGGAATTCCAGAGAGGACAAAATCTTCGCAAAGACAAATTCAATTTTAATTCCGGCATGGAAGTGTTTCATTCCATTCCTATCCTTCTACCAACTATTTAGCAAACTGCTGCCTCTAAAATCAAGAAACATTTTAGCACCTTATAAAAAAATTACCCAAATTGCTGTGACTATAAAATGTGTGGGGTTTTTTTACTGTAGTATTTAGGAAGTGACAGCTGTAAGTACCCTTCCTTTTGAAGTGGGATATAGTACATGTGGAGGCACCAGAATTTAAAGGCCACAAAAGCCCATCTATTTTGTGAAATACTATTCTAATTCTGAGCTTTCTACATGATTGTACGGGTTTTGCAGAGGATGTGTACGGTGACTGCATCAGGTAGACTGGAAGTCGTTTTTAGGAAAAACAAATGCAATGCCAAATGAGAACTAGGGAGAAAAGAACTCTAGGAAAGCATCAAGAAGGCAACAAACTATTACTGTGGAGAATCCTGCCTGCTATCGTTCTGAAATAAGATTTGCTGACCACAATGGAGAGAGAATAGGATCGATACAGCTAAAAAATTGTACCCTGTAGGCTGCTGGCAGCTGCTGTACAGAGCAGGCAGTTCCAACCAAAAGGCACCGCGTAGATTCTAACTGCTCGACAGCTGGCTGGGACAGCAAGGTGCCTGTTGCAGACCCCACTATCATCAAAGAGCCTTTGAAAAAGCCGTACGGACAACCCCTACGCAACACAGTTCACGTAACTCATAGTTGACGTAACTCATACTTGACATAACTCATACTTGACGTAACTCATACTTAACGTAACTCATACTTGACGTAACTCATACTTGACGTAACTCATACTCGACGTAACCCATACTCGACGTGACCCATACTCGACGTAACTCATACTGATACTCGAAGTATGAAAGTCGAGCCTGCCAGAGGAACACCCACGATACCCAGGATCTACAAACTGAATGCACGGTGCCGCCTCTTACGAAAAGCGAGATACAGAGGGGAGACAGCCGTGCTAGGAGGTGAGGTTCCAGCGCAGGCCACACAAAGGAAGTGCTGTCAGCGGGCTGTCCCGCAGACCTGCCACGCTGCAAAAGGCTGACAGGCGAGAGCAGACGCGGTGAGGAAGGGCAGGGAAGAAGCAGGGAGCAGAGGTGACCTGGCAGCGCTGCCTCTCCCCATGTCAGCTCTAAGGGTGATGCACCTCACTTGTCACTTTTTACCCCCAGTAACTCCTGGGGAAGAGATGAAAATATCATAAAGGCAGCATGAGTTTGCTCTGGAGTTCAGGGAAGCAGTAGCTCGCACCATGGGACTCTGCACGTATGGCATCCAACAGAAGGAGACCTAGTGTTTTTAATACGCGTCTTGGGGGGCTGTTAGAAGAGAAAGAAACAATGATGGTCGCTAATGACCAGAATGCTGTTGATAGATGCTAATGCTTCACAGTAAAAATTAACAAGGATCATGACAACCCACAGTACAAAAAGCCCCCCCAGAATTAGGATTCCTGTGCAAAATTAGAATTCCCACCAAGACGAGATGAAGCCGATCATGTATTTGACTGTAGTCAGGTTTCCTGCCTTGTGCCTATATATTGTACACATCAACAAATACAGTGGCTTACCCCCAATCCTCTTTATTTGCTTGCCAGAAAACAGGAATCGGCTGTTCAACACTAGACTTATTTAGCTAGGCAGAAATGAGAAGGTGTTTCTTCTACTGGGTCAATAATGAATCAAAGGAATCAGTGACTACATCCCTTGATCAATGAAGTTTTCTGTTTCTCAGTAGCAAGTGTTAGCTGTATCAGAATATATCCGACGAGTGGGCAATACTCCATCCTTCACAAGTGTTACGACATGATTTGCTATGATATCATGGCTTACTTACCAAACTAAAGGAAAACGGACATCATAACATAGTGTGGCGAAAGAAGCTCTGTACTGTTAGTCCATTTATAGATAGAGTAAAAAGACCAAGTGTTTCTTTTGCTTCAGTCTGCTTATATTTATAAAACATGGGCTGTCATTTCGCCACTGTTATTTAAGATAAATGTTTATTGCGCTTAAAAATTAGTCAAGGAATATGTCTAAGTCTTTTGGGAATAATCTTGGTATTTTACGAGGTCAAGATCAGACGTAATACAGAATGGGTGCTGAGCTTAGGGTTTCTTTCAAATCTTCTAAAAGTACTTCTCTTAATGCAATGAAAAATACTAACAATATACAATATAAAAAAGCACAATGCAGCTTCAAGCTAAGACCTAATGTTGCTGATACTGTTCAGAGGTAACAGGTACTCAAGTGCTGCTGCTCGGGTATCAGTAGAATCTACAGGTAATATCTGTTTCCTCTGATAAATGGACTAAAAATGCATTTTCTTGCATTTGTGACAGCATGCTCTTGAGTGTAGGGATTTCCAGGCTTATTAAAATCCCTTTCAAGTGCTAGGATGTAAATACGTCTCTGTCGAAACTCTGATAGCAATTTGACAAAACTTACCGCTTCAGAATGAAGATTTATGAGAAAACAGGCGCTCCGCTGAGGTTTCAAAAATTGTTGGCCTTTCACATTTTAGTGATAAGATTGTATCAATGTTGTCATGAAGAAATGAGAGATACACCTACCAAAGCACTGCACATTAATCAGACTCGCGTGGGAAGTAGAACAGACAGTTTCAAGTCCCGGCTTTGAACAAGCAAGTCCATGGACCATAGGACTGACTGGTGTGCACATCCGCTTTTCCTGCTGCTGTTGTGACCAGTGGTTTCACATTAGGGTTGAGAAAACTCTTCCAGCCACAAGTTTCACTAAAATCCACCTTACTGTTGAAAGGTCTTGTTGCATACAGCATGTTCCAAGCCTATCCCTTCCAACGCTGACTGGGTCTGGAGAGACCTACAGGGAATGTATTTCTTGAATAAGAACCTCTCCTATGGACATTTGCTCCTCTAAGTGCTTTAAATATTCCACCTATGTACAGATGGCTTTGAGAGACTCTTCAAAATTATTCCAAGGGCAGCTGCATTAATCATAATTAGAATGGTACAACTACCATACGAGATTGTTTTAGCATGTTTATGCTTCTGCACATTGAGTTGAACATAAGTATTTAATTCTCAACTATGTTTACAAGACAATTGTGAATGAATTTTTCACTTTTCACAAAATTATTTAAATTTTGTTACGAGTATTATATTTTTAGTATGATTGTACAATTAGTGTGATTGCACTACATAGAAAGGTCTTTAAGACATGCAGAGCATGGTAGTTCCATGTGCTATTCTGGACAATCTTAGGCCAAACGTGCCTTAGGTAACCGTCAGATAGGTAGACCTGCATGCTCGATGTTAGAGACGGCAGTTTGCCCAGCATATTTCTTTATTATTTGAATTTTACTGAAATCAAATTCATCTATTTAGATCATCTATAGCAGCAGCCATGTGGTGTCCTCCGGAAACCAATCAATGGCTCTCAGTTAACTCCTTCATCCCTTTCCAATCCTGCTGCCCTAAGTGAGACTTGAAAAACAATAGTCCTAGAACTACTGGCCACAGGGGCCATTAAGATACCTGCTTGGGGGTTTTCTGCAGCCTTCTTGAAGCCTGAACTTCCCGCCTAAGGTTTCAGCCTCACATCTTTTTTATCTTTTCGCTCACATGAAAGGCTTCCTGAAAGAATTAAGTTTCTTCCAGGTAAGAATGGAGATTTTAACAGGTCTAAATTATTTTCAGGTGTTAGTTCTGAATGTGGATCCAACCTTATGATTTGAAGCCAAAACTTCAGACTGAAAAAATAAAAATCAAAGTATGGCTGCTTGAGCTAAATCAGGACATAGCGTACAACATTTCTGGCTCAGTTTTGAAGAAGATCTAAAAATCTAAAAATGAAACCCAATTCTCATAATACCGAATATTTGTGTTCGGTTCTTTTTATCCAGTAGAGGTTTGGGGGAGGGATGGAGGAAGAATCTGAGCGTTAATAGTTGTAAAACTGACCTCTTACTGTTCAAAAAGAACATAAATTTGGTGCTGTGAAACAGGTACACATCTATATAAGATAAGAAGCTGCTTTGTGTGCACCTAAACCTCAAGAAAATACAGGTTCACGAGTCTGGATCGAAATGGTTCAAATTATGTTAATGAATTTTCAGTCCCTAGGCTCGATTTGTGAGGTGACAAAATACGCAATCCTTTAAGCAGTTCTGTCCTGCATGTCAATCTAGATATGCATTTTATTACTCTCTCATCAAACCTTATGTTGCTCCCTCATGAAGTAACTTCTTCATAAAAAGAGGGTGTATACATGTTACACATACCAGATTGCTCCAGCGACAAAAGATCTGAAGCTGAAAAGGATTTCCAAACTCTCGTGTCTGTGTTCCATGTATAACACGAGCCAGAAAATACAGATACAGATCCGTGTTGATCAGGGCTTACATTAACAAGGAACGCAGAGAAAGAGCTGTGCCTCCAGCATACACCACTGGTATATTTTCCCTTGTTATTTTAAATTAAATCTATGACGAAATAATAAAAAACTGCCTTTTATTGCAGCTTTTATTTTTAATTCATTATTCCTTGTAGCTAGCAATTGTTGGAGGCTCACAAACGGAGCATTGAAAGGCTGCCTTTTCGTGAATGAAGTCCTGTCCAGCCTGCAAACAGGGACGTCATTTCAAGAAAACGCACAGAAGCGCAGGGGAAGATCAGGGACTGCAAATGAAAACAGAGCTTAAAAAAGGACAGCTTTGTTTACTTGACCAAAATAGAGAAGGTAGCAGAGCTAGTTTTCAGATTCGAACTGGAAGGAAAACTACTAGAAAAAGAGAAAACCTTCTGCTGAGGATCATAAAATCGGCTTCGGATACTTGTAAAAGATGTTTTTGTAAAGGCTTTTGATTATTAATAGTCCTACTGACTCACAACAGCAACACTGCAGCGCTGGCTAAGGTAACCTCTCCTCCGGTACAGTAACTTTCTCCAATGATGTGCTTGTTCCCCCACGGAAGGCGGGGTTAGGAGCTGGCGGCAGGGCCATAAATAAGAGGGTCCCGTGTCAGGGAAACCAGAAGTCGGTTAACATAAGCGCG
>NW_010562570.1:0-8593 GCF_000687285.1 Phaethon lepturus
TCACAGAAGCCGCCCCTGCAGCCCCCCGCTAGCAGAACCTCGCCAGGCAACACACACTGTGTATGACAGCAACTTGGACAGTCGGTATGACCGAATTAAAATACAGCAACGCGCTCTGCAGCTTCACTCCTGCAGAAACGCTGGCTCTGAACACCATGTGCTTCTCGACGTGTAACTCCAGTGGTTTATGGGCTTTTCACCTCATTCCTCTAAGTCATTATGTCTCCAAACGGTTAAATCAAGTGGGAAAGGTAAAGAATAACAAATACCTAATCTTCCACATGCAGCAAGAATGGCAAGGCAGGAACAGTTATCTAGAATAAATAAATAAGAAAGAACTGAAAATATTTGAATGACCTCATTATTGAAAAAGTGTTTATATATCTTGGTCCGGCATTATTATTCTATGCAGGATTTTCCCTTTTCACACTCCTGATGAACTACTACTTGTATTTTTTTCTGGCAGCGTGAAGGAGTTAATAGTACTCAAAGCGCTCGGAGTCGTACCGTGGCCTAATAGAAAAAAGGAAATCTGTGCTAGGGAAGAAACTCACGGCCTTCCCTCCCACACCCCTGCTGCTCGTGCCAGCAATGCCCCAGCGGGCTGGAATTTCCTTTTCTTGTGGCAGCTAGCCCAGGGCTCCGTGCTCCAGCCGTGGGACCCCAGGCCATTCCTGTGCCATCTGCTGAAGTCTGGCTCCTACACAAAGGGCCAGTGTTGCAACCCTCTTCCCAAGAAGTCCTGTTTCTCTGGTAGCCTTATGAGCGTAAGCCTTCCCTCTTTCTCACGCAGGAGGTTAGACAGAACTCTCCTCTGGTCTTATCAGGGCTGCTCCTTCGCTCATGCATCTTGGTGAGCTCTGCCACAACGACAACGAGCCTCATTTCAGAAGTGATCAACCTAAGCAGCTAGTGTTTCTCATGGGGGTAAGTCAGAGTAGATATTGAACTGGTTCAGGAAACTTAAAGATCCATTCTTATGGGATAGGGCTCATTCTAGGGTCTTACACTCCTGCCCAGAGAAGATTAAACACTGTCACTGATGGATTTGGAAACAGGACTGCATTTACATATTCTGGTTATCTCAGTGTTAAAATTCTGGTCAGTTCTACTGATAACAGGGATGCAACTGAACCTGTGAGAAAATGAACTGGGCCCTGCTAAGTTAGGATCACAGTAATGGTGATGTATCAACCGGAATAGTCTGCATTTTTTGTGAAAACAAATTTGACAACTGTGTTATCATCATCTGTTTGCAAAGGGCATGTACTGTCAACGTATTGACTGCAGTCGTTACAACATATGGATTGGCTTTAAGGGAAAGAAGGTTTTCTGCACGTGAACTCCACTCAAAAGCAAGGGTAGGCAGAAGGGATCAATGTACGTTTGCAATTTATGAGCAGTTTTCAATCAATCAGTCTAATTTAGGTGGTCCCTGGACAATGTAGATGAATATTTAAAGCTAATCCATTAAGATGAGGCTAATTAAATTAATTTTGAGCCACAGATACTGTGTTTTAGTAATAGACTATTGATGTGCAAGAAAGTAAGAGAGACCATCTGGATTTAATTTTTACTCCAGATCTGATCTTTGCAAGACAGTGCCTAAGCAGGGAACTCCCCAGATTCCCATCTATCTTCTGTTCCCTCTCTACTCTTATCCTTATCATAACAAAAAATTCCATCTGTGAACAGTTTGAGGACCGAGATGCTTATCACCACTGGTCTGTGACTTGGGGGCTTTAAAAAATGCTAACACAAACACCACAAAGCTCGCACAGAAAAATAGATCACTTCATATTTCTAAGTGGAATGGCAGGAAAATGTAAGTGCAAGGCCCCTAAGTTATCCGCTAAGTCACAAGGAATTAAAACTGTATTTGGCAAGCTACTACTGCGAGTCCCTTAAGTTCACTGAAGGTATGTAGTTACGCTTGTGAGCCAATGGACATAAACAGAGAACGTAATTCTCCTCCCAGTTTCCCTCCACCCAATTTACTGAAGTGATCTACCAGATTCTGCAACACTAGCATGAGCTCCAACAATAATGATGTGGTTTAGTAAATGTAATGACAAAACCTGTAAGATATTTAGGCCCAAAACACAGGTTTTCTTGCAGATTTCTAAGGGTCACTTTTACTAAATAGGAAAGTACTTCAGGAAATTTTTTTTTTTTCCTGAATGGCTAAAGGATGACTTGCAGTCAGGAACTCCCTGCTACATGCGCAGCTAAGAACTGCGTTATCACGTAGGTGGCATAAAGTGTCCACAAACCTACGGGAAAATAAAAGGAATGAGGCTGGTGGAGTCATCTGCAATGACCACCTCGCTCCACACTTCCAATCCCTCACCTCCTAGGAGGGCACAGATGAGAACGAGCTCGGTCATCCCCGAATTCAAACTGCCACACTCACCTATTACATCGGGAATGACTGTCCCAAATAAACCCAAATAAACATTACACATACTGTCACAAATAAATATTACACATACACAATTAAATACTTTAGATCTGCACCTAACTTCTTCAAGGCACAGAGAGAGCAGGGACATTTTGGCACCTGTACCAGAACGCAACACTCCTGCCTTCAGGGAGGAAGGACCACCCTCCAAAACAGGGAAATGTTGACAGACAAATTTTGCATGTTAATTTTTTTTGTCTCAGTCTTTTCCAATCTGTTTTTTTCCATGCTGAAAACCAGGCAGCCCCTCAGGAAGAAGAGTAACATTTCTGAGAAAGAAAGTGCTTCAGAGAATGATATGATTTGCTAGACATTGTACACAAACCAGAGCATCTTTTCAAAGGAATCACCAGACTCCTCCTCACCACTGTGGATGTTTATCGTGCCCAAGCGGCAGCATCTAAAAGAAAACGTGAGTTGCTATAGGACATTTTCCCACCGCTGTGGAAATACCACGCTGCAGCAATAGAGCTTTCTGTAATCAGTGTAACAGCCTGTAATATCACCTAATGCAGAGTATTAACTCTGCTGCAGTGACAGAAACAGTTTGGTTTCAGCCAGTTCATTTAGAACATAGATCCCAAAATAAAAGGCTCATGTTTTAAACCCTTCTTACTGTAACCCGTTCAAAACATTTCAATCAACTTTTTATACCACTAAACGTGATCTAATATGTCCTACACACTTAGCATATTAATCAGGTACTGAAACTGCTAAATTGGGCAGTTTGAGGGCACCGTGGTGTGTATTTGGTACCTAAGTGCTAATTTTTCACCACAATAAAGGGTCTGTGCCTTGGCTCTACTTCGTCTTGCATTATTAAGCTATCAGTAATTCTGCCTGCCACAGAAGCCACGTAAACATTATGGGCTTTATGGCTGTAGATACTGCTAAATGAAAACCAGCAGACATCCACAAACAGACGTTTTACTGATCCTTTTTACTGTCATGGAAACAGTGATGGAGCAATTTGCATAGCCACAGCATCACTGAACTTGTGTTCTTGCAGCCTCACCAACTCTTAAGAGACTTCTGTATATTAATGATGAAAGGGTTTTACAGGCATCATCCCCTGCAGTCCTCTAGTCTACTCTCGCTGTATAGACCCTGAAGGTTATAATAAGGTAAAAATTTTAATTACAAGGAATATGTTTCCATCAAGAGATAAATTACAGACATGGTCTTTGTGACAAACAAGGAAAAAAAAGGTATGTGAGAGTGGTTTGAAATATTAGCAGGTTAATGATGTTTAGATACATTTTTGAATATTATACTTGCAGATATTTACTCTAAAATAAGCATGGATATTTATAGACATAGATATAGATCTAGCTGACAACATTATAGTTATAAATAACAATAAGTCAGAAAATCCTGTGGTTCAAATGAGTAAAATCTGGAAAAGCGGTACTCAGTTAGGTTTTATTTTCATCTATAGAAGAGATGTAGCAATTCCGTTCAATTTTTTCTTTTTCTTTTTCCAAACTCAACGTTATCTTGACTTTTCTGCCTTTTCATGTCTTTGTCCCTAGATAACCTTGAGGACAGTGAAGAAAGTCAGAATACCTGATGGCTTTTTTTGGACAACAGCTATTTTTTCACGCTGTATCAAGAATGGTAATCTTTTAAGACTTCTAAATTTCCTTTGCCTGTAATACTAAAGACCTCATCCAGGAGAAAAATTAATTGGTAAAATTTACCACAAGTTGCCCATCAAATACATATATGAAAGTCAAATAACACAAATAGTTTCTAGAAACTTTGTTCAAAAGAATGACTACTTAACAGCTTCGTAAAAATTAAAACTATCAAGCATGAGACACAAAACATGTCACCTAGGTAGCAAAGCAATGGATGGCAAAAAACATTGCCAAATGTTTCAAAACAAGTCTCAGTAATGGCTTGTCAAAGGGTGTACTTCACTTTTCATTCTGAAACAGAAATTAGGACCCTTTTACTCATCTACTCAGCTAGTACCAGCTACATTCAGATCACACGTGACTAAGCAACATAATCAGAGAGTAAGGGGAAATTTCCTTATTCCCTTAGCTAAGCTAAAAGTCCTCAATATGTAAAAGTAAGCTATCAACTTCAATATTTTGTTTTATAGCTTTAATGACTGTAAAGGAGGACTGAAAAAAAGATTATGTGGGTTTTTTTTGCAGGATTTTTTGCTCTTTAAAGAGTTATAAAGAGAATTATCAACAATATCCATTTTTCAGTTTTCAACATCAAGGACTCAAGGATGACTACAACTCCAAATCCTGTGCTCTGAATGCATTCTGAATTCTTGATTTCTGATAGAAAAAGCTATTTAAAAAACAAGCCACCCTGAAATGTTTTTAATTATTTGATTAAAATTTTCATTTGTTCTTAATGACTAGAAGTTTCTTTCCTGGTATCTCTGATGTCAGAAATGCATTAGTTCTCTAATTAAAGCAAGCAGCAGAAAAAAAGGGAAGAATCTCTAAGAAAAGAACTAACAAAAGCCTCTTTCTTAAGCTTTAGAAATCATTAATATAGGAAGATTTAGTCCACCTTTAAAAAGAAGCCAATCTAGGTTTTACTGAGAGTATAAACTGTATGTTTCCCTTCTTCAATGTAGACATATCCTTCTTCTTTTGTACCAAAATCCTACTTAAGCTTCAATATACATTAAAGTTAAACCAAGGCATCAAAAGCAAACAAGTCTGGTAACCTAAAATTCTGTGCAGGTGTTTTTCCAGTAATGAATAATTAAGTATTTTAATTAATCCTTACTCTTGAAGCCAATGGGGGTTTTATCATCAGTTTTAATTATAGTAAGCACACATCTGAAATTTTTAAATACATTAAATAAGATCTATTAATAAAAAGATTGGATATTTAGAAGCATTTTATATAGATTTCTAAAATGGAAATTTTACTCTTAGAATAGATGATGGAAAAAGGCTGGTTACTCTCCCAGCTTTGCATACCTACCAATTTAAATTGCTTTCTAAGCATTTCAGCGTTAAAATATTGCAGACTCCGAATGTAATGGCTTACATCTGTTTCATTTAGGCTCTTACATCTGCAGCTTAGAGCTAGAGCATGAGAACACAAAGCACAGAAGAAGGGAAAGCCACTGCCCATGGGGCTCGCGGGACTCTGAGCGGTTCCCTCACGTGCCACTCCTCTGCCTGGCACCAGACAACCCCCAAAGGGCGGGATGGGCTGATACGTGTGCTCAGACGGATCTGAGAGCACCACGAGGACAAGTTTGGGTCTTGCCCTTGGGAAGAGAAGACGGTGCCTGGCAGCTGCGGCACAGCCTGGGGCTGGACATGGGTCCCAGGCTGCAGTGGACAGCTTGGAGCCCCAGAAACGTCCCTCTCCCTCTCACATCAGACAAGGCACAAATAACAAGGAAGAATGGAGGAATCAGGATAGGGGAGTGCTAAAAGAAGGATAACTCTTGTGTGCTTAGGAAGCCAGGCTAAAAGAAAAGAAAAAAAAAAGTCTCTGGTGGATTAAATTCCCTGTCTTATCTTCATGCCATTGAGCTGAGGTTTGTGAGCAGGAGGTGTAAGTGATGTCAGACTTTACCTTGGAGGACAACATTATCTGGCTATCGCGTTCAGAAACATCTTTCTAAAAGATGAGCCTAGACTCAAAGGCATTTTAACCTGGGAATTAAAGAATTGAAAGGAATGATTCCTCAAAGGAAACCACCCATGTAGTTAATTAGCAATGAGCCCTACCATGACAGGGTGCTTTTTCATAATTTTACTTTCACTGAACTCAAATGAACTGTATATTAGCTTTTAAAAATGCTTTGAAATGAAGATTTTTGGACTTAATATAAGCAGGCATAAGAGAATGTAAAGGGGGTTAAAAGTTCAGGAAGATACTTGAGACAAATAATTGCATAAAATGTGTCAGTACATTCTTGAGGAGGAGAAAAAGCAATGGTCGTTTATGAATGTTTAATGATTTTACTCCAGGATCAGCGAAGTCTTAATCAAAGTGGGATGCATACTTAGCCTGATCAAATAACGCATGAAGATTCACACATTCTTTCTGAATACTAATGTGGCATTATACTTGGACTTCTAAGTAATCAAGATTTGAAAAACATCAGAAGACCTTCAGAGCACATGGAAGAAATACAGGATTCAGCTAAACATTTTAAATTTCATGTCTTAAACATGGATATTATCCTAATAACTGAAAATAAAATGTCTACTAAACTTTTTTCCAAGCAGACTCAGGAACGCTGAATGTCATTTGGCAGAAAGGTATCTGAGTATCCTCTTTAGCATCTGAAGATATTTATCTTCTCTTCACCAAAGAGTACAGCTGGCAATAGTAACACATCCATAGAAATGCTGAAAGTTAGGAAACGCCAGCCTTCTGTGTTACGGCAAGATTGCTATATTTACCTTACACCCAGCTCTCATCCCCTCAAACTCTTCCTTCAGTGGGACAGGTTTATTATTTTATTTTTATATGGAATCTGCAATACACATATACACATACATATATAGAGATCTATAGAGCAAGTCACAAAACAGGCCCACGAAATCAGATATGCGCCTTTAGGTGTCCATAATACCACCAAAAAAAAAGTTATATTCAGAATAAATGAAATGTGAACTGACATTCCAGGTTTGTCTACTGACGCATTCCGTTCAACCAAAACAATATTTTCAGGTGGTTGTTGTTTGGGGTTTTATTTTTGGTTTTTTGTTTTTTTGAGGGAGGAGCAAGTTTAATATTAATTTGAAAGTTTTCAAAGTTTTGGCTTAATCATTTCCTCCAAATGTATATGGGCACAGGATGAAAGTCTGTGTCTGTTTTCCCTATTCCTGCCATGAGGAGTTTCACTGAGGGACACGGAGGCTCCCCCAGGTCTCACTTGCCTGCAACGCTATGAGCCTGTGTGCAGACACAGACTAAATGCTAGTAGCTTGTGCTAGCACAAGGATCTTGTTTGCTCCAAAAAGATGTGAAAATGATTAAGTATTTTCCCAGGAACAAAAGGAACTGGCAGGAGAAGTACGCTGCTGGTTTGGTTCTGTAAGAAATTTTTTTTTTTAATACTTAATTTACCTTGCTTTCTAATTAATGTCATTGCATCTAACCTCAAGTACAATCTCGCAGTTTATTAGGTCTTGTAGTGAATTAAGGCTACAGCTACAACAAACAAGATTTTGACTTACCTCTGCTAAATAGGCCATTCTCCAGAGATACGCTGGTATGAGTGCTTCTGTACACCTGGGCTTTATTTTTATTATTTGCACCGTTATTACATATGTTACATACACACATTGTCTAAACCTGAAATAATTTTATGATCATGAAATCACAGCTAGTTGTAACGTCACTCACCGATGATTTGCAAAGTTCCCCGTAATAGCTCTTCGTATCAGCAGACGACTGCTTAGTCAGTGGTATGGAAGTTCAGCGATGGTCAATGATCACAAGTCAAACTCTAACTGTCAAGACACAAGGCCTATACAGAGAAACCCAAGGACATTTGAGAGCAGGCAGTACATGCTAGCCAATATATGAATTTATTTTAACGAGAGAGAAGGGATTGATCTTAAGGTGCCCAGTGCAGAAATACTTTTACATAATGTACCTCTCCCACAAAAGCACATTTAATATTTTAATATTTAAATTATATACACAGGAAAAAGTCTAGCATCCCATTGTAAAAGAAATAACGGATTGAGCTATGTAATTATTTTTAATAAGTCAGATTTGTGCACTTAATTTTTAGGGGCTGAGGAGCCAAGTAGGTAAGTTACTTGTGAAAGAGGGTAGTGCTCATATGTTTTTACTATAGTGAGACTATCCAAAACCTATTTCTTGCTAAATATATGGCATATAAATCCATGGAAAAGATAGTAAGCGGAGAGGAAACGCAGTGAATGTATGAAGACCAACAAAATACACAGAACAAAGAACTGTTAAATCTTAAACTTTGGGAAATGGATATTTGTCCCTTGTTTACTTTATTAGAGAACTAGGATTAGTAGTTCCTTCTTGTATATACACTGAAGTAACTTGTCCTTTTAGGAAGATTATTAGCTTCCTGTCACTGACTAAAACTAATATGCAGTACTTTTTTCTGTCTAGTATTACTACAAATTAGGATTTTCCCTA
>NW_010562570.1:8624-12011 GCF_000687285.1 Phaethon lepturus
TAGAATGTTAAAATAAATTATTCTAACGTGCATTTAGAACTACTAGTGAGCCACCCACCTTGCTTGCCGTTTTCTAGGGTCTTTGAAAATGTTTGCTGGAAATAATTCCACTGTTACGATCATCAGAATACCTTGCTTTAACCATCATAGCTGTGATGTAAAAAATGCAAACCAGCCATACCCACAGAGAGCTGGATCCAAACAGAATATTCTGATATTCATGTCAGTGGTATTTCCTTCTATGGCTTGATGGAGTAAGTCTTGAAAATATGAAAGTCACCAGCACTCACAGAAAACTCTGGAAAATATTACGAGCTATGCTGTTGAACTTGTGCTTTGCTCCTGGAGGTGGCCCTTTCAAAATACAGCTGAGCATCTTTGCCAATGCTCGGTGCCAGTGTTGGTATTGCTCATTTAGTGCATACACTGAGCTCATAGTTTCCAGCACTGCTGACATCTGGCAGAATTTCTTTTTAGGAAGAAATGAGAAAGGTCCTTATTTCAATGAAAAAGCTCTGAAAGAGTAGCTTTTCAAACAACAAAACATCTAGCACAGCTTTCTAAAGTCAGGTGCTTCTGTCTACAGAAGGCAAAAGGGTTCAGTCAGTTCAAATCAACAGCATCTTGCCCTTACCAGGTTTGCACGGATGCTGGGGCTTAGTGGCATTAGTCGTGTCTAGCCAAAAGGGATATTGCAGCTTACAGTCTTATGGACCCCTTATTCGATAAAGGAGCTTAGCACTAAATATTCGATCCTTCATTCAAGAAGTGATTTCTGGTCATTGCTCCCAGTGGTTAGAGGAATACCCAGGGAGACACAAACACCAGCTCTGAGGTTCTGCTCTTCAAGACAGCATTGGAGTATTGCTGGATCTAATGGTCCCCGACTCCAGTTTGACAACTGAGCGCACAGATTTATCTAGACTTGCTGGGCAGAGAATTGCTTCTGGCAATTAGATTAACAAATCCTCAGAAAACTTAGCTAATCTGAAACTATTAAAATAATAGTAGTTTTACTTCCTTGCCTTTACCATATTAATTATTGAAAAATCATTGTTTTCTCCCCTAGCAATGCAGATATTTTGAACTAACAAAGTAAAGCAAATATATAGGGCCATCTATACTGCTGCTTCCCCAAAATGAGAATATCACATGCTCCACAGTTACCGTTTCCAGAAAAATTGGTTCCTTGACAGTTCACTCTAAAATGTTGTTTATTTTTTCTCCAGAAGTGACATTTCTGCTCAAAGTATCAGTAGAAACAGCATTAAAAAAAAAAAAGGTTGTTTCATTATCTGTGGCTCTGTATTGGAGGTTTTATTTTCTGTCACCACACAAATGCTAAGTGTTTAGATCTCAGAATAGGTATCAATTATCAACAAAGATGGTGGAGAAAGAAAGCACAGTTTTTCATGACAAATGACACCATACATAGAGTTCCATAATCCAACATACCGCATTTTCATTCTTCAGAGGACAAAGAGAAGAATGACTAATACATCAACTTCAGTGCTGTTCCCTTGCTTTTTTTTTGAAAAGCACCTTGCTGTCTAAGACCACCCTTAATTTACCATGTTTTGGAGACAGAAAATGTAATGAAAACATCCATCTGGTTTCTGCTAGCCCATAATATTAAACATTAGAGTAAGTTATTCTCCACCCACTCATTAATCACCTCGTTACTCCATGCATACTCCTCTGCTCTTCTGACACATTACATGAACTACCTAAAACGGACACCTCTTCCTGAAGAAATTTTCACTGTTGCAAAAGGGAATGAAAAATCTGAACTCTATGAAGCTAAGATACACAGTACTTACTTTCTTTACACTGATGATCTGAAGCTTTGGATTTTAATACCTTAGTGCTGTTACAGATTTTAGAATTCCTGGCCTTCAACTCACCATGATAGGGCAAGTGCCAAAATCCCACAGCAAGAGGTTTGTAGGAGCTATATAGCCAACCACTTCAGGAAAATCAGGATATTTATACCCACCCGAGAGCTCCCCATCCTTTCCTCAATTAGATAAACACATTGTCTTTTACCTACATACGATACTCGGAGCCAACTCGGGTTCACTCTGCCCATGCCCTGGAGTGGCAGGACACAAGCCAGCCCTGATCTAAAAGCCATCGGAGAGCACGAGCACGGCACAGAGCCCACACTAACATACTTGTTTCTCCGCAGGACTAACTCAGAAGTAGTGCCATGCGTTACAAAGCTCTCCTCATTTTCCCAGCTCTTCAAAGGTATAGCTGAGGGTTTTGCCTGTAGTCACTCAGTACTGGCCCCAGAACGTTCTGTAGAGTCCCTGCCTCCTCCTCCGCAGTAGGAAGTCACTGCTGGGGAATAAATTTCAGCTCATTTATGAACGTTCAAGGGCACGTTGGACATGGAAGTGGGTGTCTAAGGGATTACATATGGAGGGTGCAGTGCATATGCTGAGCCCTTCGTTTTTATGGAGGACAATTCGTGCGTGTGTGTGCGCAAGTGCAGGTGCATCTTGAACAATTTTTTCTGTGAAAGAATTTGGAAGCATCAGTTAATTTTTCTCATCCTTTCATCTACCTAGGCATTTCTCAACCTTTCATTGACATAGGCATAGACTGTGCATATCCTGAATAAGACGATCACTACAGCTGTACGGATTTCTGCCACATCCTTTGGTCTCAACAGCACAGATCATAGCCTAGTCCTGGCTTACATACCAAGGGCCCAGAGGCTAAGGAACTAATTGAAATCAGTGAGTTTATACAGACACGCATACAAAAAACCACCACATGCTTCACTTTGAAATGCATTATTTTTCAACTGGAAAAAAAAAAAATCAAACCAAGCCAGAAAGTACTCACAAATACTTGCTAGCTGCAAACTACTGGACTGGATACCATCGTAACAGAATTCTAAGTCTGATGTGTGCAGCTTTGTCCAAGAGGTGGTCATCGTTGTTCAAATTTTAAAAAGATGCTATCTGGAGCTTTTGATTGATCAGGGCTATGGAGTAAGGAACAGAAGTCCTTCCTGTTCATGTTGAAACAATACTAACCCCTGTAATAACGCTCTAGCCCGTCTCCTCCCACAGTTTCAAATTTTCCTCTGGGTTTTGCCATTTGACTTTTTCATGTAGAAACTTGGGCTATAGCTGGACCTAGTCCAAATACTTCATGTTCTTTGGAGGCAGAGGGGGAGAAAAGGGGGTTTGTTTTGATGGGCTGTGTTTTTATGATTATCTTATTTCCATACTATGCCATCCCACTTGCTATAAATCAGTTGCCAACAAGAATTTAGCACTCCAGCTTCACAGGCATTTCTCCTAGCAGCAGTGATGCCTTTGAGATGTTCCTCATCCCATCCCACAGACCATTTGTTGCAACTCCTCAGCAGGA
>NW_010562570.1:12042-12428 GCF_000687285.1 Phaethon lepturus
AGGCTCATCTGTCATTGATGCAGCAGTGCAGCAGCACGGGGTGGGGGAAGCACTGGCCCCAGAAATAGCTTGTGAAACTACTCATTGTCAGGAGGAGTTTGTAGAGTGCTCCAGGAGAAGAAAGAGGGGGTTGGAGAAGGGAATTTCTAGATGGAGAGAGAAATTGAGCAGCCTTGTGGAACGTCAGTTTGAGGCAAGTCAGGGCAGGTTGTGCTCATCTCAAATAATGTCTTACCTACTCGTGTTATGCTAAACTATGGTTTCCAGCTGTAAACCAAGGAGTGAAAGGGAGGACTTTGGCAGGCCTGGGATCGCTTCACCTGTTGGGTGAGCACTTTGCTGCGATGACAGACACGGCTGGCTGGCCACTAGCGGCTACCTCTGCT
>NW_010562570.1:12556-13620 GCF_000687285.1 Phaethon lepturus
CGAGGACGCCCCGGGGTGGTTGGCCACTAGCGGCTACCTCTGCTGCAGGGACTTCTACGGACAGAGAAGGTGCTGTGTTCAACACAAACCTGAGCCCTCCTCCTCCCCATCCACAGCACGACCATACCTGCGTATTTCGATGGGTTCACACCTATACGCTTCTTTTGACTATTTTTTTTTTTTTTATATATACCTGGCTGCTCTTATCTTTATTGGGCAGTTTTTCCCCTGTAAAGATGCATGGAGCATTTTGCTCCCATGGGATTTTGACAAAGCAGTAAGAGGAGGAAAAATGTGAGTGGGACAAACCTCCTGAATCCCTTCTACATAAGGCATCAAAAGTAAGTCCAAAAATGCACGTGTAGAAACAAGAGTTACTTTTAACAAACTTCCTCTGCTAACCAGATGGGTTGGTTTGTTGGTTTTTTTTTTTATTTTATTTTATTAGCATAATTGAACTTTACATAAAAGCACTAAGTGTTTTTATTCCTCATCTTGAAACAGACCATTCTGATTAATCTCTTAATATCTGTACTTATCCTTCCTTGCTAATGAGTTGAGTAAATGCATCTGAAGACCTACACTTCTTATTGGCAAGGCCAGGACAGCACAGACAAACAAAATGGTTACTGTAGAGTCCAACAACACAAGGCCAACAGAGTAGCTTTGAAGGCCAGATCATTTCCATACTGATTTTTTTTTTCCCCTTCATTAAAGCATGCCGCTTTGGAACAGTTTTCAAATGCAAGTCTGGCTCCCAAGAACCCGAAAAGGGCATTTGCTGATAAGAAGAAAAATGGACACAGGCCCGTTCTTCTATTTGAGTTATTCTGAGCCTTTGCAAGACTGCCAGTTTCCCAAAATGTCAATCCACAGAGAGTTAACCTTACTGGCTATATGAAATTATGTACCTGCCTCTGGCTAAACTAGAAGCAATACACATCCAAACAACTACTTTTCTAATAAAATATTAGAAGGTGTCCTTTACACACTAATCCATCATCTATAATGTCCTGTCAAAGCTGTTTGATATGCCAATATACTTTGGGAGTCCCTAGAAGAAA
>NW_010562570.1:13638-26500 GCF_000687285.1 Phaethon lepturus
CTCTTTCCTGCTTTGAACATTAAGAAGGGACTTCAGATATAACCCACTTGCAGAACCATGGAACTTGGCACAAAATCCATGCCTTGTTACAGACTCCTGGTTTTCACTTTCAAAAATGCTTTTAGCTTATGTGGCGGGGGGGGGAGCTTCCAAACTATAAATTTTGTTTGAATTGGCAACATGTCTCCATGAGTTCCACAAAGTGCCTGACTGAAGATCTCTTAACCATACCACTACCATCCACAGAGTATGGGCATAAAACCTGGAAGCTCCCTCAACCTGACTGTGGATCAGTTAGTCCAATAAAGGACACCACTTTTGCTACATAACTTTGCTTTGTTTATCCCCCCGGATCACTCTGGTTAGTAACACCAATGTTAGTACCTGGTCCACCACAACCTCCACCTGGGCTTCCACCCCCTCGCAGAAAACGGCCCAAACGTTCAGGCACCCTGGTAATTCCCCTGGCAAAAACAGCTCTGCCAGCCAGAGGGACGCAGCAGAGGTGAGGTTTGAAGAAAGATTTGTGATGGCCCAGTTGCAGTCAGTGGCCCTCTCTCCCTTCCTTACCTCTCACCACCAGCTCCGCCATCACCTGGGGCTCAGCAGCCTCCAGTGGAAATGGGTACCAGACTGAAGAGTAAGCTCCTGCATATGCTCCTTAGGCATCTTCTTACCAGGTCAGCCGTTTATTCCTTACTGCTTTTCCCTATTTCATCTACACGAAGGGTTTGTGGCAGTAATGATACGTGCCCATAATAAAAAAAAGCAAACCCACAGTCCTGCCCTCTTCCTCCAGCCTCAGGCCACAGCTCACAGGTTCTGTGCTTGGAGCAGCCTATTCCTCTTGCGCTCCTGGAGGCCTCCGCGCCCTTTCGCGTTCCGGCGTGATACTCCGTGCTCTCATCCCCCTTGGTTAGCCCAGAGCTTCGAGGCCGGCAGGGTGCTGCACGTGCTTCTCGGACTGCTCTGCCACGCTCCAGCTCCGAGCCTACCCACCCCTGCACAGTAACACGTGAAGCACCCGCTCCCACTCCTGCCCTGACATGCCTTTGCTCCTCCTTACTATTTCTAGCACGTTCCACTACCTGTACAGAGGAAGAGATGCTTTATTTTAATAACTGACTGCAACCTGAACATATCACACGTCCACAGTCTCAGAAAGCACAAGTGTCAAACTCCCTCTCATCTGGCTTCTCAGCCTCTTAGGATACGGCTTATCTACCTCATTGCTCAGCTCCTCTGGAGTCAGGCTTCTCAGCCTCCCAAAGCATCTAGCTCCGGACTGTTAGCAGAATTTATGGAGACTACAGGTTATTGCAAAACAGGAACTCTTTGTGCAGCTACATTTGCTACATCAAACATTATAGCTGATATGTTGCCCAAATAACTGAACTCCAAATCACCAATTTTCAACCTGCGATTCTTGTAACATAGTCCTTAACATACATGTACTCTTCCATAACTCCGCAATTCAAAACCATAATCCTAATAGTCCATTTTCCTCAACAAAACACTTAACTATGCAACACAGTCTGGGAAGAGTAGCATGAAGAAAAAAAAGACCAGAGCCACCATTTAATAAACAACTTTGCCTTACTCTTCACAACACATTCCTGTTGGCCACAGACGACAAGAGCAACTGAGGACAATTACAGATTAACCCCAAATACAGCCAAACACGAAGTCCGAGTGGATGCAGACTGACACACCACTAAATAGCCATGGTCTATAATATCTCTAAATTAGCCAATTCATTTCAATTCATTAATTTTTAAATTAGTAAACTGTACACCTGCTCTGGCCAAGCCTGTTATTTTCAGCTGCAGCTCGATGTTGCCCTCCTGTGGGCCGAAAAACAGGAGAGCTGTTGTGTTTCTTCACACCTTCACCATATGAAGAGAAATCTGGGCATTACCCACTCCTTTCCAGCTGAGACAGAGTAAGCACAGATGAGCCAAGTCCTCTGTGAATCATGTAAATGTAAGATTGTTCTTCAGATTTAATCACTTCTGGGCTACTTTTGGTACAAGTCTGCTCCAGATTAGCCACAGGAATAAACATCTGCATCTTGCAAAATTAGCCACAGCTTACAAATGGTATTTATGCTGACTTTCTTCCAGCTGAGGGAAGAAAGATGATACACGAAGTTTGCTGGAACAAAAAACTACTCTTCCATTTTTTCAGGAGGTTTGAATGGCAGCGTGAATTCTTTTCCCCCCTTTGCCTCCTGACAGTATGAGTGCATGACAACAGGGTCTTCAGTCTTGAGAACCCCAGGCAGAAACCATTTTTGCTTCCAATTTGATGAAAGCCTCTCCCTTGCCTAGGCTGGTATGGATTTGTCTGCAACAGCTTCATTATAACAGTTAAGTGTTTGTCACTTGTGTGGCATTTCCTATGTTTTTGTCACATGGGGACTGTAAGTCCCCATTTCTGTAACAGACTGAATTTGAGACCCATCTGAATTCTGAACTATGGCTGAATTGATTTGGGGATGGCACGTAGTTAGGCTGGTCGCCAGTTAGTCTTCTACTTCCCAAGGACGGGATAAAGGGGCAAATTCCCCATGAGGAGGTAGGAAATGCTCCAAAAACAGCGACTTGTGAAACACAGACAACTAATGATTGATCTCTTCATGCCTGCGGCAACAGCCAGGAGACAGGATGGGCGTACCTGCGCTACGTAAGAAAAGACCATACGCCTTTTCTTGTGCATGATGCATGAGTAGTGAGAGCCATGAGGAACAGAGTAGCAGTGCTTGTTTTGCAATTTAGACTGGCAATTAATAATGCTTCCTGTATCAGAGCCCCTAGAGAATTATTCATACTGCTGTCATGGCTGTCACTCCAGCAAGGCTGACGCCCCCGAGACTCCTCCAGGACCTGCACAGATGAAGGAAGGAAAAGGTGTTTGAAGCAGCCACAGCAGAAACCGAGTTTCAATTCCTCTTACCAGAGCAGCACCGCTGAGGTCTATGCCAGGGCTACTGCAAACCTCAGGGAGAGACAGTCTCACTTCCAGCCTACAAAGTTAGACTGTCCTCCTTCCTGAGATTATATTCATGGCACTCTGGAGCAAAATCACACCAAGCTCAAATTTCCAGGTCATTTATTTTCACTGAAGATCCAAGTTGCCCATACCATTGTTCCAAACAAAAACTGGGGTTAAATCTTAAGCAATAAGAGTTTGACTCTACACGTAGTCAACATGAATCAGTAAGTCGTGTAGTCTTGGATCATTGGTAAAATTCACCTCTGAATTCAGAAATGAACTTTGTGGCTGGGTTTGACTGTCACTATATGCCAAGCCAACATCTCAAATCCAAACATAACCTCAAATTGAGGAAGCTGAGGTCAGACAATTGTGGCTTGGGTTCACGTCTAGTCAAAGGCTTCCCTCTCAAAAACAGAGTGCTAATGATCAAGAGAGAATCCAAATGCAAACAAGAAAGAAGCACCAAGAAAACATCTGGAAGCAATACTGGTAGGAAGAGAACATGGAGACGTGGCCAAACATTTCACTGCCAAAGAGGGGGAAAAAAAAAAATTAATGACATGGGGCTTTTCCCTGCCTGCGTTCAAAGATCATGAACAGAGCATCTGCACAGAATACAAGACTAGAAGAGAAAGTACATACGTGGCTAGGGAACGGGGAAAGAAGAAACTGCTAGAAGAGCAACTCCAGAGTAGCTAAAGAAAAGGCAGCAAATTAGCATGCAGTCAGGTGAGAGCTACACAATAAATACATTATCAACACTCAAATACATCTGTCCAATAAAGCCTGTAAGAGCCACCATTCTTCCTTAACAATCAGCAAGTTTATATCAGAAATTATCATGCGCGGGCAAACAGTCATCTTCCTGAAATCTTTCTTGCCACAACTGATCTGTTGATTAAGCTTCAGGATAATGCAAGGAGTCAAATTAATGAAAGCCACTGGAAACTTTTACATTAATGCTCAGGCTACAGTGGCTGCTACACAATGAATGTAAATGAATTCCAGAAACTGACTGGCAAAGAAAATATGTTGAAGCACAGGGAAGTTTTTAAATCAAATCTGTGCATTTCCTGAAAAGGTAATTTTGCTGGGGCTTGTTTCTGGGAGAAAAAAGGCAAGCCACTTTTCAGTCTCCTGCAGCAGTTTTAACTTCAACAGAAACATTGCTCCTTATGCCCCAGCCAGTTCTTACACACACTCCCCTTCAGGGCAGACTTCCAAATATCAGGAGACAGAGATGCAGCACAAATATTTACTCTGTTCTGCGAGGTAGCAAGTGAGGGACAGTAAAACCTAGGTTTGCTATGTGTTATAAAAAGAGAGACGCACGTTGGCAAAAGCACCGATTGCTTGGTTTCCATTTCCCAGCTCCTCTCTGCAGGAGGCTGAGGCTGCCATCGGGGTGGGGATAGCCCACCGCCCGGCTGCAGGCAGGGCTTGTGGCTGGTGTCCTCGGGGATAAACTTCGGCACCTGCCTTCGAGCTCAGCTTCTTCCTCACAGGCTGCAAACACAGGAGCCACCAGCCCTCAAAGAGTCAGGACACAGGAAAATCTGTTGTCCGTATGAACGGCTTTTAGAAGAGCAGGTTCTGCAGCTGAAAGCACTTCTGACCTACTGATCAAATTAGATAATGGAGGAGAAGACGAATTACTGCCTCCTTGCAGCCCTGTTCGAAGCAAGTTTCACAGGCTTTATTCTTCCTCTGAATCACTTCAGCTCTAGCAGTCTTCCAGGTAGAAAGCCATTTCTGAAAGTGCCTTCATCCAGATGACAATTCAAATAAAATATACTACATGCAGACATTTTTTTGTCCTTAATAGTACCTTCCTTGATGGATATATACTTTCCATACATCTAGGAAATGAAAGCTGAGCAGAGATGTGAAGAGTTTGCAAGGAGGCAAGATGAGTAAGCAGCTGCTTTATTAGCAGCCATACAGCTCTTGATTTAGAGGCTCCATTCCCTCAGAGCTGAGGAACATCTTCTGCGCTATAAATGTCGGTTGGGACTAAAAATGGCAACAGGACATTTTTGTTGTTGCTTCCCAGCCGTGTCACCCGAGTCCAAAGCTGAACGGGTGACCTCGGAAGCAGATCCTCCGGCAGCAGCGTAGCAGTCCCGTCCCTTGCACCCGCGTCTCCTCCTTTGCTCCCGCGGTGGGGATGGCTCTCGGGGGAAAGCAGAGCCACGAAAACGAACGGGTCTCCCAGCGACCGCCTGGCAGCCCTACGCACGCACCGAGCCCGCTCTGCACCTCTCACCTTTCCACCGGTGTGCTGAAACCCTGGCCTCTCCAGAACCGCTTCGTACTTTCAAAACTATCTGGATTGGACCTGTATTCGTTCCTGGCCAAGAATGACCTTAAGATAAGCTTAAGATAAACAGAGCATTATTTACGTGGCTGACAGCCCAGCTGTGGTTAAGTGCTGTAGGACAACCAGAGCATCCAGTGGGATGCTGGAGAAGACCAGCACCATGATATTTGTGAAATAGTGCTGGCACATGGCACAGGAGCAACTCAACGTACCTTAATATTTCCAGCAACCTGCTTTCTTTTTAAAGCAAGCTGTTCTTTCCCCCTCGCCCCAGAAGTCTGCTTTAACCTGACTCGGTACAAGCAACCGCAGAAGTCCCTGGGTAATTAAATAGATACTTGCTACTATTTCCATTCTTACAGGAAACCAGGTTTTTAACACTTTATGGTCCTTCAGTTTTTAGTGCATTTAGAAGCAGCAGAACCTTAAGTAACCACCAAACAAGATAAAGACTAATCCAGCAAAAAATCCTTAAGGCTAGTTTAGGAATTTATTTTCCAGTTAGTATTTTAAAAATGTTATTCCAACTCATCACATCTAAAAAGGAGATCTGGCAGCAAAATGGCTCCATGTGGTTCAAAACTGTAACTTTTCAGCTCGCATAGGAGAGGGAGCTAATAATCTCTAATAAGAAAGCAATTCTGCAGTTGTATTCTCTGATCTGTTGCACCCATAAATTCAAACACCAGTCCAAAAAACTCAGACTGGCTTTACTAAGAAATTGCCTCTTCGCCAGATAATGACTTCCTTTGACAACAAAATTACATTGAAACAATGGAATTCTGCCAACAGAATTTATGATAGAAAGTTAAATCTTTGTGCTAACAGAGTCAGCAGCTGGAGATCTAGTCCAGAGTTAAGGGAAACAGAACTATTAACAGTGAATACTTACAAAACGTAATAGACCAAGCATTTTAAGGTGTAAAATGTAAATCATTTTTCCATTTTGTTTTTTCCTCTGTGTCCTACAAACCACATAACCAGTTAATATACCCACTGAAGCATACAAAGAGTTTCCGTTTAACTTTTCCCTAATTCAGTAAAATGACTATGCAAACCCATCAAATTAGAGCTCACAAAATGGCTCTATCCATCTAAAACTCTTGTTGTTAAAAGACTTGAACAAATGGTTGTGTGCAAATATGTTTTAATATAGTTTTAAGTTCTTTTTCTGACCTGGCTCTGATGAGGTACTACCAACCATATACATCAGTAGTCACTTCACCTATTTGATGGTGTTTTGATAGAACTGGACATGTCAAAACAAGCAAACAAAAAAAAAATCAGAGTTTCAACCTTTGGAACAGTAAGTGGTTTCAAAGAAACAAGATGAAATTTTACTTTTAATTCCGGGAGGTAACAGTTATTTTCTCACATCCAAATACTTAGCAAAAAGGCTTGGAAAAGGGGTCCCACCTCTCCAGGTACTTCATACTTACTACATACACCATACTGAAACAGCAAACCCAACCAACGTCTAGGAAAACACTCACCAAAGTTATTTGCTCCATCATGTATTAACGCAGCCCCTACACATTAATAATAAAAATATATATTATTCATAATAAAAAGAATATAATATTCAAACAGCATAAGAGTCAGAAATAACATTTCATTAGAATGTCAAATAAGTGCGTAAGTGCCAAGTGCAGGAGAGAGAGTGTGTAGCGGAGGGAGGTGGAGGGCTCGCCGCAGACAAGACGAGGGAAGGGAAGAGATGCTCCCACGGCATCGCACTGGCTGGCCATTGCTCTTGGCTCCTACGGTCCCGGAGATTTTGGTTTCGTACCAGAGGACATTTTTAGAAAGGCACAGAACAGAACCAGGGAAGAGATCCCACACTAGCCATCAGCTTGTTGGGAAAGTTTTGTCTCACTTTTTGCTCTGCACATCGAGCTGGCAGAGAGCTCTGTCTGGTATTTGAAGCATGTCCCTCCTCGCAGCCCCGTCCCGTCCCACCACCCCCAGACTCGAGTGGGGCTGCCGGGAAGGCGGTCGGATGAATCGCGGATGCTCGCCTGGCCACTGAGTCACTCAGCTGGATGTCAAAGCCAAGACTGCAAACTGAGACTCCGCAGTCTCTTCCCAGATCTGTTGCCAAGTTGTATGACCAAATCAGTTTTTCTGAGCTTCCATTTTCCCATCTACTTACAAAATACTTTGACGCATTTAGATGAAAGGCTATACAAGTAACTGTTCTATTACCAGACACTATTTCATCCTCCCTCAGGTTACAAATTGCAACTATCATCTAAAAATGTGGGTATGCAAGTATTTTTCATGGGTTTTTTAGGTACACGTGTACAAATGCACACCGCCTCAATATGCACGTATTACTAGACTTGCATTCTAAAACTGTATCTTAAGTATTATGTTTATAGTATTTTGGCAGCTATTACTTCTATCCTAATTTCCATTATCCAGACCCCATCCTGTCTTTAATAAGCATATATAAAATTCAATTTTGGCCACAGGATGGCAGAGCATAAAGGCACTATTTTACCTTCAACTTCTATTCACCAGGGAAAAAGTATATACATAAGGCAAAGCGTTTTTTTCCTTCCACTCTGCTCATACTAATTAACTAGGTTAAATACTTTGACCTCCCCAGCAAATTACAGAGGAGAGTTTATAGAATAGACATATCATGAAATTAAACTGAGAAAGGTAATTTCCAAGAAGCAGCTTAAGTCAGATGTGGAGAAATTCAGCAATTTCAGCCCCAAAACAGATCTCACTTTTTTTTTTGTTCATACATAGTGCTATTTCAGTTGTGTTAAAATTAAAATTACTGTTATTTCCTTGTCATTTAACAGAGCTTTTAAGATTATTCTTGCAAGCAGCCTTAAGTAACCACTATAAACGAATTAAATTATGTTGTTGTGGTATCTTTACTCGATACTTACCCAAAGTAGCAGAATAAATGACCAGAAGCTTAGCAGACAGACGATTATTGTGGGACTGCCCGAAACCCACTCCTAAATTATAAGCATTTCTTCTTGCTGTTATTATTCTTGGTTCAAGTTTAGTGAATTGGAGATTTTTAATAGCCTTCTGCCCCAACTTCTAAAGAAAATGAGCACACAAAGCACGATTAAATATTGCAGAGGGCTTCCTTTGAGCTTCATGTGTTATGATTTAACCACTCCAACTTGCAGAGGGCAGCAGTTCAGTTCAAAGTTACAATGCTTATTCAAATCATTTCCTGAGCCATAAATAAGTACAAGATTGACACTGTGCAAGGCTCTTCGTCCAGTATCTATGCAAGTCTTTACACAGTCCTGAACCTACTGCTGTTCTAAAAAGGAAAGGAAAGTTTTTCTTTGGCATTTGGTTTGAATACATTTATTTCTGAACCAAAGGAGGGATGGAGACAAAGAGAGGAACTGGAGCCTGGAGAAGCATACCATGAAGAAACCATGCTTCACATTTAAGTAGCATTTACATTGCCAATGGTATTGGCTGTGTCCTTGGGAGTGTTTTCTCCTTTCCCACAACACTACTACAAAGAAAAACATTCATAATTCAAAATTTAGGAGGCTAGAAAGCTAGCTGAAAAGGATGAATATTCTCTTTATCAAGGTTCATTTTATATAGAGGGCTACCAACATGCTGAACTCAAGCCAGGCGGGAATGCAGAAAGAAGCTCTGTATCTACAACCAATTTCCAGGAATCTGAGAGGAGAAATTAAATGTTTAATAAAGTGGCAAGGAAGGACTGCAGGCATCTCTGTAATCGCTTTACCAGTGGACCACAGGCATTTAGGAAAATACTGGATTCAAGAAAGAAATTGGCATGAAATATGGAGAAATGCTGTGTCTTAGTGCTCTGCTTGTACCACAAGACACTCCAAGCAACACACACTGAGGGCAGCACAGCAAAGTTAGAAAGTAATGAACCAAAGTAATCTAAAAGCTGATGAAAAGGAAACAGAGTAACTTCAAGTTAGGGGCAAGAGGAACCGAGGAGTTCCCTTTAGCTGCCTTCTGAATGATCCTCAGTGTTTCAGCTGACCAAACGTGACAAATGACAGCAGAGATGTTTGTTGGGGATTCAGCCCCTTAGAGCAGAAAATTAAAGAGAGCAGAGGATCTGCTAACTTCTGACATTATCAATATATTTCACTGTCCATTCTAGTTTGGCGACTGGATTGAAAAAAGACGTTACGCTTAATGCAATTCTTCTCATGAATGGTACAGCATAATATGCAACGATGTCGCTAGACCACTCAATTCCACTGCCTTGCACTTTTGATAAACTCATTTCCTATGCATGAAGATTTATACCCTTCCTTCATATACAATCACTTGTCTCCACTATTAAAAAGAAGTTTTATTTCTTTCCTTGTTAAAAGCAAAACTGAATCCCAAACCAGTTTTCAGCATTGATCTGCAAGCCTCATTAGTGAAAGGAAAACATTCTTATGATTAGCAATAAACACTCTTCTACCTTCCTAGATATTTAAAAGATAAAAATCCAATAAAGTTTGCTGTAAATTTTTATCATGAGCAAATATTTTGTGGAAGACCTTCAGTCCAAGAGAGCTTCCTTGGCTTGTTCTTGAAGTAAAGTAGTAACACTATAATACAGCATGCTGCACATAATATCTTCAGCTTGAAGATAAACATATCAAAAATGGAAGAGCAGAAGCAGTATTTTTATATATGGGAAAGATAAAACCAACTTACGTGTATAAAATAAAAGTAACTATACAGTAGCGGTATTTATGTACGAGTTACTTATAATAAACGCAAGGGTATCCATCTCTAAAGCTTCTTTGTGAAGTAAGGAAATATTTTTCAGCCTTATGAGATCAATTCCTTTTGTGTTAGCAAAGAGCTGCAGTTTTACCTTATGCATATTTAACTCCATTATCTAAAGAAATCAAACAATCCTGTAAGGGCATTTCCAGCAAAAAGAGTTAGCTTTGCTTACTGCAGACTTCCTATACTTTGTCAACAGGAATTTCTTTATATTTGAACACTTATGGATTATGGATTTTATCTATTTCCCTGAAAGAAAGAAGTGTTCATTTCTCATGTGTTAACACATTTCTGTAGTTCTAGTGATTTACATTGCTCAAGAATGTATCTCTTTCACTCCCCAAGTTTAAAAAAAGAGGACATAGTAAAACTCCCCAGATCAATGCTGTAAAAACCCACAGAGTATGCTACCAGCCTCCTCTCTTCCAGACACTTTGCTCTATGTCAGTGCCTGTGCTTGGATGTTCATCAAGCCCTGGTGCTACTCTACAATTGCCTACCTGCTCCTACAGGTTTACAAGAAATACAACAGAAACTAAGACTTCTGGCTGGACTTCTACAATACCAAGACAAGAAAAGCTGCCGTCGTGCCCATACACGAGAAACATGTCTTGAATTCCAAACTCTAAGAGCTGGGTGAGATTTCAGCATCCTTTGAGTTAAGTCTTCCATTCAACAACTGTCTTATTTATCCTAAAGGTGGAGCTTATCCAGGAAAACCAAGGGAACTGTAGACGTTATGTCCTCTCAACCCTTGGCCTCAGTGGTCTCAACACAAAATAGCACCATCTGCTTTGCAGGTAGTAAATAAATTAGCACTTCAGGTGTAACTATTTTGCAAACTCATTATCAGTTCTTAGGTACTTGCAGGCAAAGGACACTTTGAAGCTGTATTGCACAAACTCATTCTAGCTGAAATTAGTACTTACATCAGCCACCTGCTTTCACAAATGCAGTCAAATTCCTGCATGAAATCTATCAAAAAAAGAACCACTTGACTCTATACTTGTCTACTTTTTTTCCTGCTAGCTTTGAATAACTTATTTGCCATAGAGTTTTAATATCAGGCATGAGACCTGGTAGGCATTAGTGCTACATGCAGTACTGCATGCTGGGAGCTTCTCAGCTAAGGAATGATGACTAGGTTAGGAGTTTGGTCTTATTTTTTAATACATATGCTTTAGTATCTTTCATATTTCGTTGTACATGATGAAGAGACCCTTCAGGAGCAAAGTTTGCAGCTAGGAGCTCTTCTCATTCCTTTTAGAATTATTTTTAAAGCAAGTTAAATTTGTATAAAAATAAAAATAATAGGTCTTCAGGTTGCGGTATTTTGACGACATTCCTCAAGTGCCTCCTCAGGGTTCTGGCCATAAAATATGCCATGCAGGGACTAGTTTTGTTGTCTTAATGGCTGCAAAGTTTTCCTCTCCTCTGCAATATAATCTCAATTTATTTTTATTTTTTATGAGCTTCTGATTCCCAGCATTTGAATGGTGCTATAGCTTTATAACATGCTTTTGTTCCCTTCAGACTAAAAGTAAATAAGAATGAGAAGAACTTGCCAAGAACAGATCCATTTATTTGCTCAAACAACATTTCAAGAACATCTGCACAGCTATTTTGGAAACATACTGGTAGCTTCATTCAGCCTTTCACATCTGTGTTATCCAGCTTCAGGTAAATTATGTCTACCTAATGATGAAAAACACACAGCATTTCCCACACCTCTTGTGTTCGGCTAAAGAACATCTCTGTTTTCTACTTTTGCCATCTGAATAACTAATATGGATCAATTAATTCATGGAAAGTTCATATTCCCTTTGTGTCAGTGATATTTAGAGAAAAATCAAGCCTTGCCCAAGTACTCCTCTGTGCACCATCGTTTTCCCAATAAGAGAAACACTTTGTCCAGTCTGAGCAGCACAATGAAAAAAATCCTCTTTGTAGAACAAGGCCAAGATACAGCCATGTTACCGAAAAGATCAAGCACGGGTTTGTGTTCATAGACACACACGCATCAACAGGTAATGAGATGATGACTAAAAAGCCCTCACCAAAATACACATCACAACGGTAAAACATCACAGCGGTCACCTGCTCCAGCCGCCAGCTGCGATGCCGCAGGTCAGGATGAAAGGCTTGCCTGTGGGATCGGAGAAACTGCACTCGCCAGTGGCCCTCTGTATCCATTTCATCCCACTGGCCATAAAAACTACACGGAAAAAGTTTCATTGTAAACATCGTCTACGCCGTTCTACAGAGCATATCTCAGTTATACCCTTGATATATAATAGCTCACTAGTTCTGATCTTAAGGCATCTTTCATTACCACAAAAGCAGCAGTTTAAAATTTACACTTCAAGAACACTTTAAAATAAAGATCCCTTGTCTCTGCCTTCCTTGCTCCTGCCTGCATTTATGTAAAAAGCCATCGGCCACCCGTGCTTTTTTTTGTCCCTGCTGGAAAGCTGACATCTGGCAAACACATGAGACCCGAAGGGGGCACAGTCTGGATGGAAAGCAACGCGTGCATGTATGCCTGAGTGATGGGGGCATGGGCAAGGAGTCTAACAGAACAAAAAGTTCATACCTCATATGGCCAAAATGTTCTCACGCAGATTAATGCATTTGATTGCAGTACAAGAACTGAGAATTTCCTCTTTTTGCAAGTAATGCTATCAAGATCTCCACTCTACAATTCATGATGGCACAGCAAAGACAAGTCTGAGATGGCTGGATCTCGAAATTTTAAGACAAAACACTATTTTTATATAATAT
>NW_010562571.1:0-21551 GCF_000687285.1 Phaethon lepturus
TTTTTCAAAATTCTTCATAATATCTTGGTTTGGGTCTCAAAGCAAACATAAATCAGATCAGTCAAAACAAATATCCACTTGTGAAGAATGCTGGTGATAGTGCCTGTCTCAGCATTCACTAAAAATCTTCTCAGGCAAGTTCTATAATCAGATTTAAGACCGCAGGAGTTTTTGCACTTACAATTTTTGACTGATCAAACAAAACTGTAACCTGAGGGATATAAAGTTGTTTTAACCTTTACTAAAGACAAGGAGAGGCCTGACAACATGCAACCAAACCACCATAAATAGAAGAAAAAACAGAAATAAATCTCTGTTAACTACAACACATCACACACAAGAGTGCTTTAAATTTAGGTCTGGAGTGGGAGAATCCCAAGCTTCTAATTAACTCTCATTTTATTTGCCTCAAACAAACAGGAGACTGACACTTTAAAAACAACAGCTAAAACCACAACAATGAAGTATGACCATTTCTGTTATCATGCACAAGAGCATTTCCACGTATTGCTGGCAACCTTATGGCAAAAGTAGCTGAGTAGGTCCAAATTATACTGCTAATAAATTTTCGCACCCGATACCCTGGAGAGAGGCAAAGAAAATGAACAAAAACAAAGGACAGAGAAAACAACATATGGAGAGAAAAGAAAAAAAAAGAGGACACGTAAGAGCACAAAGGAAGTAAGGGGTAGAATTGGAGAGGGAGGGAGAAAAAGGAGGGAGATAGAGGGAGAATGAATACATGTTAGAAACAGGGAAGCTTTTAATAAAACTATTCCCTGAACTTGAATTTGTTCATTCCTTTTGCTCACAAGGGATTTAAAAGTATGACCTCACATGGAGAAGAATAATTCTATTTTTTTCAAGGAAATTTTATAACTTTTATTATAATTTGCACAATCCAATAGATATAGAGGGCACAGTGTGAAACAAATTGGTGTCAGATTCTATCTTGAGTATATACGGAATTGCAGATGAAAATACAGAGAAGAATTAAGTTTAACACAGCATATCTAAGCCTGCATTTAATGTCTTCATGGAGTGACCTTTCTTTCAGTGGGGCTGAAGATACTCATAGGAGCCTATCATTTACTAGTGCAAAGTCATATAGTTCCAGATAAATGACCATGCACAACATGTAAAGCTTAATTAATCATGCACAGCACCACTTTGGATGCATTCTAGTAGCTTTGGAAGCAGCATCAAAGCAAGCATTATTGTAGGGCTCACAAACTATTTAGAGGGATGCCAACCTACTGACAGTGTTTAATTTAAAGAAAGGAAACTGCTCAAACTGCCCAAACTGGGAATTCAGTTAATTTTATATCGTGGAAGTCAAACAAATAAGAACACTTTTCTTTTAAAAAGCTCAAATACTTTTTCACTATTAACTCACAAAACACAGCACTGGAAGAAGGCAGTACTTCCAGGCTGAGTCAATTCAAGCATAGTTTATTCTTTCAGGGACCAATGATGCTCCCATTATCAGTGAGAGAAATTAATTTTTAAAAGGTAGTTCAACAGCCTCAATTACTCAGAGGAACTGATAGTACAATAAGATGCTGGTAGAACACCACTCCTGCTAAAGGAAAGTTACTTTTAAAGGTTAGTGGCATATCATTTACAATAAATTTCTTTTCTTGACTGTAGCAAAATGTGCTGAACTCCCCCAATGCTCAGACTAAAAAGCATGCTGATTGATTCACATTTTTTTCCCAGGTCTTGAAATTCCTTCATCACTTTACTCTATGAGAACTTCTGCTCTAATGTGACATGCTAGGAAAGCTACATTAGTGAATCATATTAGCTACAGCAGTACTTACAATAAAGTCTGAGGTTATAGTCTAAAGTAAGCAAGTATTGGGTCATTTTAAAAATACATGCTGATGTTCTGCCACTTTTAGAATGAGATATTTAAAAAAAGGAAAAAGTTATGCCTTTACTTTCTTAAAATATACTTTCTGGCAGTGAAAGAATCCAACAGAAAAAGAAATTCTTTTAATCTTGGGGACAATTTAAGTGTCTGCACTTAAATTTAGTGAGTACATTAATGTCCCTCCAATTGGATCTCAATTACATACACTTCAGTTCTTGCATTTAGATCATTGTTCTCCTTAACAAATCAATAAATAATTCAGGTCCCTAGGGAATAAACTATTAAACCAAAATCCAGTGCACTTTAAGAGATGTATGTTTGAACTTTCTAAATAATATGGGAAATCTTTCAAAAATTATTGTGCAAAGCTTGTACAAAATGATGTTGTTAATGAGACCACCTTGCAGCTGCATTGACACCACTTATTAATTTTGCCACTACAAGCCATTCTTTATAATTTGTTTTTTCTCAACTCTTTATTTTGGTTAACAAAAATTAAATGGTATTGTTCAAATTTCCTCAGCTTGAGTGAACACTTTTACTTTGCACCAGCCAATCATCATTATTTATTCATGACACATCCCAAAGCGATCTGGATGCCAGAGTCCTTCTCAGGGCTGTGAGAGCATTGGTGGACCTGACAGTCCCTGCTCAGCTCCTCCAGGGCTACCCCCACCCTGCCCACAACCCAGGATGCCATTTTAGCACCCTCCACAGATGCTGCACAGTCTCCAGCCCTGTTCCTGAACAACTGTGTGGATTCCCTGGCTTGTCCTTGGCCCTTGCTTGTTACCATGTTTTGGGCTGATGTTCATCAACCTGTCAGCAGTGCCTGTTGACATAACCACCCTGCTTGGCTCAGCTGGCTTGGGTGCTGTGGGCGTGCACCTCATTAGTGTGGGCACTGTCCCCCTGCAACCTGGCTGCCCTTGGTCCCCAGCATCGCAGCCCTGAGGAAGCCACTGGCCTGCACAGCACCCTGTCAATGAGCTCAGACCTTCTTGAGCCTTGAACTGGGCACCATAGGGCCTGGTCCCCATGGTGGTCCCATAGCCCCTGCTGTCCTCCAGACTCCAACTCTGCACCCAAAAGCTGCCCTTGCCCCACACCATCCCCAACCCTTCCATGCTGACTGAGCAAGGGTCATTCTCAGAATTTGCACCTTTGATATAAATAATGTATACAAATAAAAAGTGATATAACTAATTGAAAGGTAAACTTAAGCCTAAAATTTGTGACTCATTTCATCCATTACAAGTAAGAGGTATAACATGTTACCTCCTCAAAGCTTGAGTTACTGGTTTTCAAAGAGAAGCATTAATTCTGTGGTGCTTGAGATGAGTTAAGTAAATCCTGGAACCACTGAAGTCTATGGAAGGTTTGCCACTGCCTGGCAGAATTTTGTATAATTTACTCTCTAATAAGAGTCATTACACATATGTGTTGAAATTCCTGTAGTGCACCTGTAAATACTTTAATGAATCGATTCCTCCCATTCCCCTCCATTTTTAAGTTGTCTTATTAGAGTGAGTATCTTCCCTGTACATTTGCTGATCTACTCTACCTTTCCCATAGCCTCAGGAGAGCTCTGATCTAGTCTGTACAAACTCCTGTGTCACCACTATAGCACTGTTAGCACCACAATACTGAGTAATTTACTGAACACACAGCCTATAGAACTCAGCTCTGAAATGAAGCACTGCAGCTACGTGATACACCTGGATTCTTCCTCATACCATGGAAACTCTGCCAAGACTCCTCAACCACTCAACAAAGTCAAATGAGCGAATCAAATAGGCATTGAAGACCCCACACAAAATTCTGTAATTCTGGTTTATGAAACACAGACGGGCCCCTAAACTGTGCAGTCCAAAAATTAGGTCTGTGTCCCCAGCATGCTGCAGAGTGTGCAGGAATGATTAGAGAAGCACGCTCAGCTGCGTGCTGCGGACTTGTCTGCACAGTCCTGCCGTCCAGTTCTGGGGACAGCTCATGATCTCTGTCCCTACACATTATGACAGTAAGATACTGAAGAACATCCAGTGGCTGTAGTGGAACCCACATCTGAAGTTAAATTCTCTTAAAGACGACACCACGTAAGCAAGTGTTAGGAAAAGTAGAAAACTGTGACAGATTGGACTTACTGTCGTCAAGATGTGACATGCTTCACCTTTCACCATGAACCGGTCTAAAGAAGGAATTGTGACAGAACTGACTTCCACCTAATGCACTTTGAAAATCCCATGCCAGGGGTTAAGGAGTGATAAGAAATGGAGAAATATTCCATGTAAGCAAAATAAATAAGCAAACGAACAAAAAGCCATACAAAAATCAAAACATTTATAAAAACTATCTCTATTATAGAACCTAGTTACTGCAAACCTGTTGTTTTCAGCACAAACTTGTCAGAAAATTTAATTCTGACAGCAGAGGACAGTTATAGACCACAATGTCTATCTGTAATCATTCATGAATTTTCAATATCCTAGTCTTGACTACTACATACCTGAGACAATCAATTTGCCTTGGTGTGACACAGAATAGTGTCCGACCCCTCGGATAGTGAGGGGTTTATTTACTCTCTCCAATTCATATAGTTGAAGAATGAATCTGTTTCTGAAAGATGGATGCTCACCAGACCTGTTGTACCATCTAATTAACATGAGGTATAGAACCATAGAATCATTAATGTTGGAAAAGACCTTTAAGATCATCAAGTCCAACCATCAACCCAACACCACCATGCCCACTAAACCATGTCCTGAAGTGCCACGTCCACACGTTTTTTGAATATTTCCAGTGATGGTGACTCCATCATCTCCTTGGGCAGCCTGTTCCAATGTTTGACCACTCTCTCAGGAAAAAATTTTTCCCAATATCCAATCTAAACCTCCCCTGGTGCAACTTGAGGCCATTTCCCCTTGTCCTAAAACACTTGTGTAATGGGCTGATGCCCATTATGTACAAGGTTGGAAGAGCCAGGAATTCCCCAGGCCAACTGGAGAGAGCAGAGGTTTTATTAGTGGTTATATCTAAAGAATAATTAAGTACCATGAGCAAGTGTTCCTTGGGGTTCAATTCTAGGGCCAGTCCTGTTCAATATCAACAATCTGGATGCAGGATTTGAATGCACCATTAGCAAGTTTGCTGATGATATCAAATTGGGAGGTTCTGTTGACTCTCTTGAGCAACATCTTGTTGCAACATCTTGTTGCAAGGCAACATCTGCCTTGCAGAGGGATCTGGACAGATTGAAGCAGTGGGTTATGATTAATGGGACAAAATTTAACAATTTGAAATGACAGATTCTGTACCTAGGATCGAGCAACTCCAGGCACAAGTATAAACTGGGAGATGAGTGGCTGGAAAGGAGTCCTGCAGAAAGACATCTGGGGGTGCTGGTCGACAGCAAGCTCAATATGTCAGCAGCATACCCTGGCAGCCAAGAGGGCAAAATGCATCCTGGGGAGCATCAAACACAGTATAACCAGCTGGTCAGAAGAGGATTATCCCACTGTATTCATCTTTGGTGCAGACTCACCTTGAACACTGTGTGCAGTTCTGGGCCCCACAATTTAAGAAGGGTGTGAAGGTCCCTGAATGTGTCCAGAGGAGGGCAACAAAGCTGGTGAAAGGGCTTGAGGGAAGGTCCTATGAGGAGCAGCTAAGGACTTTGGACTTGTCTAGTTTGGAGAAAAGAGGCTGAGGGATGACCTGATTGCTCTCTACAGCTTCCTGAGGAGGGCAAGTGGAGGGGGAAGTGCTGGTCTTTTCTCCCTGCTATCCAGTGACAGGACACATGATAATGGTTCAAAGCTGCACCAGGGGAGGTTTAGACTGGACATTAGGAAGCATTTCTTTACCAAAAGGGCGGTCAGATGTTAGAACAGGCTTCCTAGAGAGGTTGTTGATGCCCCAATCCTGTCAGTGTTTAAGAGACATTTGGACAGTGCCTTGGTCATTCCTGAACTGGTCAGACAGTTGAATGAGATGATGACGTTGTAGCTCCCTTTCAACTGAAATAGTCTATTTGATTCTTACAAAGTAGTGCTTAGAAACTACAGACTGCAAGTGTCTGACTGTAGATATGAACTTTCAGAGACAGAAGCTTCACCTGTATAACAAGTATTTCCAAGAAGTTTCTGCTGAGCACAGAAGTAACTTCTGATTTTCTTAAATTCAGCTTCCACGGGCTGCTCTCTGTTCCTAGGCAGATTGTGTCTATGTGCTGCAGTTGTTAACTGCCCCTGCCTCAGTCCCTGTGGAAATGGAAATAAAATTGAGATGATACTAAAAGGTTGCTAGGAAACAGCCAGGTGACAGTATCCTGGCCTCTCTTCTTCAGGATGTTTCTCTATTGTTTGTCAACAAATATTGCCTTTGATCATTTGCCAATTACAGATGCTGCTATGGAATTCTATTAAAAAAAAGATCAGGAATGTTTTTTGCACCTGTGCTTAGTAAGACAAATGCAAAATTGTTTTTCTGACAATATTTTGCTGCTTTCCTCAATTGTATATGGAACTACTCTTAAAATTCATTCTCACTCAGGCTCATTCAGAATGCAGTAGATTATTTGACGAGTTATATAGTACATTTATTATACTTTATATATCTCTTTATGGCATACTCGCAATGAATATTTGAGTGTCTTCCAGTAGTGCATTAAGCAATGTGACTAATGGTTGTTACATGTTTATTCTTTCATTCCTCTCCCCAGGGGAAGACGTGTCTACTGTGCAATGTTTTGTTTTACAACATATAATGCTTGTCTGACTGTTTGTCTAAATGTTTATGTTACAGAAGGAAAGGTTAAGAAAATCCAATTTGCGCTTGGAAAGGAAGGTGGCACTCAAACTTGTGCCAGTCCCTGCCTCCTGGAGAAGTCGATTTCTCAGTCTCAGACTGGCCCCAGTAAAAGCATGGTTTTCTATTTAATAAGATTTATCGTTCTTTCAAAGGTTTCCCTTTGCCAGTAGAACAAAATCGTCAATCACTGTTTTCATTCTGGGACTTCAGTTTAGACACCCTGGCCACAAAAAGACTCAGAAGAACAGTGCGACTTTGAATCCAGTTCAGTAGCTGATGAGACTGGAAATAAAACTGTAAACTACAGCAGCTGCTTGTCAGCTGGAAGAGTTCAAAACGCCTCACAGCTCACCGTTTTCCTACCAGAAAGACTGTTCCTCTTGCCACACAATGTTGCTGTGACCTGCAAAAGGCACTGCAACCAGGAATGAGTTTTATCAAAAGTGGGTTTCTGATAGCATATGCTTTGGGAGTAATGTTTATTTGTGGAGGAAGCTTCTGAATATGAAAAATATAAGAACTGGCAGCATCTAGACGCCCATAGGAAAATCAGATTCCTGGAGAAAATAATAGCTGGAAAGGAAAAGAAAGGATTTGTGGTCCTGTTTGTTTTGATATATTGTGAAAGTAGAAAATTTTTGAAAGATGTACCTTCTCTAAATGATCTTTTAAATTACTTTTTCAATACAATGTTGAACTATTTAATAATTAATTAACGTCATGAACCATAAGTCACTAGATTCTGATTTTAAACCCTTGCTCTGCTAAGTTTGTAGTGAGCTGCAGGAATTTTTGTAAAAGGAAAGTATAAAAGAGATACTGATTTCAGTTTTATCATTATTTTACATGTACTCTATAAATAGTAGAATTTTGTCATAAAATTCTTATTTCATGCTTTATGGTATTTTTATACTTCAGTTGTATTACTGTTATTACTGTATATTTTATATCTCAAAGAATATAATGTTTCTCAGAGCAATAGCAATGTCTTTGCCAGTAGCAGGGAATATCATAAGGGCCCCCAAAGGCATGGCATAGCTTCTGGAGATCTGCTTTGCAGCAATCAGGACCATGTGCCCAGCCTAGAACATCTGGAATGGCCACAAGGCTCAGGATTTGCATATTGGTGAAACTGAAAACAAAGGGCTTGAGCAGATGTTAGAAAATTCAGAAAAAAAGGCTACTTGCTTGTGGCAATGAGTGGGTCAGTGTTTCTTTGTTAATACACGTCACTCATTTGTCTTCCTTTTCATATGGCAAACAGCTTCTCATGTTTTTACCTTTGCAACTTTCAGTAATCTTTAAAATGCAAAAGACAATAATAGATCAAACCTATTTTTACAAGTATTTTCCAGGGAAAAAAATGATCATTACTCTAAGAGATTAACATTTTTTCTTTTCTGTTCTCCTTTTACATTTTAATAGATATTAATTATACTTTGTCAAAACTGTATCTGAAATACGTGCTCCTCTGAAAGAATATAAAAATAAACCTTTTGTCTACTATATTCTATTACAGAAAAAAAATGCATTCTCTTTTATGCCCTGTGTTTAAAAACATAACATCAATGAGATATATGTAGGCAGATTAAGATTTCTTTTCGCATCTTCTTATACCATAGAATATAATTTGATCTTGGTAAATGTATCTCTCTAAGGGTGCAGTTTTTGTCATCTCACCAGTTAGTTGCAAGTAAGTCAAACAAAGATAAGAAATCTGACCCTGATCCGGTTGGTGACAGTGAATGACCTATCATTTACTACGGTAGAGCAGATGGGTCCCATGGCTTAATTAAATAATGTTGCTGTGGGCCATAGGATTGAACAGAAGTGTTGAAAAGAGTTTACTGCAACTTCAATGCTACAGAATTTGCAGTAGAAAAGCAAATTGCAAAAATGGGTACTTGGGAAAAAAGATAGGAGGAAAAGTCAAAATTACTCTGTACTCTACCTTCAAAAAAGAAATCTACTGGAAATCTGGAAGTCTACTGCTGTTCTTTTCCTTACCTGACTATCCTCTTCTCTGATATTCCTTTATACTTAACTGCATTCTCAGTTGGATAAATGAAAATAACTTCATTTCAGTTTTCTCCTATTTCTTAGCTGATTCATATTGGGTGTAACAACATCAGTCTCAGAGGACTAATCCCAGAAAAAATCTGTCTGCACTAGGGTCTGTTTTATAACACGCACCTTCTAAAGCTTCCTTGTAATAGCAGTTTTTGTAACATCTATAGAACATCTGCCACCGCTTCATTTTCCCTTTCTAGGGACTTGAAAAGCTGGGTTTGATGATCACCTAAACCTCCTCTCTTTATTTGTCTATTGTCTTTAGGTTTGATCCTTTGCAAGGGAAACTCGCCATCATATTTGTCCCAGTTTGAAAAACAAGTAATGATTTCTTTTCCTGTTTATATCAGGCAATGTTTCTATCTCAGGAGATAAAATTCTCCCTGGTAAGGTTCCCCAGACACACATTTTGAAATCCGGTAGAAATTTTGATCCCTCCCATTTAGGTAAAATTTATCCACTCAGGAAAAGGATGTGAAAAGCTTTACTATAACAATCTGAAAAGAGTTGGTTGTTGTTTAAGAAAAGTTAGGAGGCCTAATAAAGATGGGAGTAAGAGGGCTTGTGGTTACTTTTTATAAATATATCAGAGTAAAAATGGGAGATAAAAGAAATACTTAAACTGAATGATTTAGTTAATGAATTCCACTAAGTACCTATCATATTCTTAATTCAAACAGGAAAATTTTTCTGTTAATTGAGGTTCCGAGCTTCTTCGCAGTTCAGCTGGGAATTGGGCTATAACTTCAGATCTGAGTCATGACTTCTTGCTGTAAAAACAGTTTTGCAAGGACTCGGTGAAATTCTGCTAATTATAACATATTTTGTGTTTTATTTTGTTATTAAGTTTATGAATAAAAAGTTGTATTATTATGCCTGCATATGTGTCTTGTTCCTTTCTCCTACACATTTCTCAACGTTACAATGAGATTATATCTTTCTGAAAGAAGTTATGCATATATGTTATTCACTCAGAAAATTAAAATTTATGCCACAATCAAGTACTATGAAGGTATTTTTCAAATCAAATGGAAACCATATAGAATGGTACAGCCATGATATGCTACGAACAGCAAACTCCTGCAAACCCTTGCAGAGTGCAAGCTCCTACAATGATGTTAGCTGTGAAAAGCAGTAAAATAAAACAACAGGCATTCCGTTATTTTTCTAAGTTATCCAGTTTTCACACACTTTAACGGCAATGCAACTATTCGTGCATACGGTTATATTAATGACTGCATACGGTGACCATTGATATAATTGAGATGTTAGTGGAACATTTATTCATCAACCGATAATGCCTCAATTTAAAACCTGCACACAAACTAAATGGGACAATTACTGTCAAGAGTTATAATGATGGGGACTAAATCTGTAACTGCTGCTACCTGTAAAAAAATAATAATAAAAAGCGGTCATCAGCACTGTCACCATACATGTTGACTGCATCCTAATTTAGTATTTGCTCTGCAAATCTCCTACGGTGTGTATGGGCTTTAGTTTCAAAGGGTGTGAACACAATTTTAGATTGATGGCTAGGAGCCAGACATCTCTTTTTTGGGTTCAGCCTCATCAAAGCGTTGCTGTTCCTTGCATGTTCTGCAAAGTGCTACAGAAAGTGATTTACCTCTGCAGCCCAGAAATGGAGCCAGACCTGCAGTCGCTGGATATGGACCTGGATAAACTGGAAACAGAACAACAGAAGTAGGTAGTCAATATGACCACGATCTGAAGGATTAGAAGAAACATGAAAGAGCATGGACGCTTCATGACGTGAAGAGGAAAGAGGAAGAACTGACAGATAAGAAGGACAGAGCAGAATTAATTAATTAATTTAATGAAAAGATGGGATGGAAGGAGAAGAAGAATTCCAGAGAGATAGAACTAAGTAAAGCTAGCATTAGAATAAAAATGAGTTGTAGTTGGAAGAAGTTGTTGACGAGTTCTGATGGACTGATGATATATATTTAATTGATGAAACTGGAATCCTGAAAAAACTTGAAATCAGAGTATATGAACCACTTAAGCTTGCTTTGTTTTGAGGATGAAGAAAAATTATGGGAGAAAGTGTCCTTGAACTTGAATTTTGAAGAAGAAAAGCAATCTGTTCTATATGAGTGGTCAGCTGGACTCTATCCTCAAAACCATTTTATGCAGAAGACAGCCCAGACAAAGCTTGATCTGTGGAGCTCAAGCCTAAATTTGAAACAACACAAGAGAAAACAGTGTGAATTATCTATGAACTATTGTTCCATACTGTCCTGCTTTATTATTATTATTATTATTTGTGGAAAAGGCAGACGGATGAAATAATTTCATTTATAACAGTAAATTTTGGTTGTAGTGCCTTCTAAAATCTACATAAAGTCAAATGCACTGAAGAATCACCATTTAGAGCCTGGAAAGTTGGGAAGCAGAGCAAGTATCGAGCTTCTAAACATCACCATTAGGCAGGAAATGCATATGCAACTCGATCACCTAATTTTATGTACCAATTACAAGCAGTGTTTGCATGCTTAGATGGCTTTCCTCAAAGGCTTACCCACCTCTTTTTATGCTCCCAATTACACAGACAATTGCTATTATCAGGCAAGCACTACAGATGTTTCTGTCAGAAAATTAATCTTGCAAAATTTAGGAGAAAAAGTTTGTTGGGAAGTGGTAGGCTTTTTATGTTCAGTCTCAGACAATAGGCTCTGAAGGTTTTGAAGAGTACATATCCTCTCCTATAACACGTATCTGACTTGGAATTTGCGTTCTTCTAAAAATGAGATCTTACTCCATTGAAATCCACGGGAGCTACACCTTGACTCTCCAGAAGCAAAACAGGACCTTTGGCAACATTCTGCTGGAGAAGACACTGAAGCAAAAAGCCACTATGTGTTAAGTTGAAAAACAGATACAACATATATGAGCACTTGAAAAGCAATAATAAAAGCTAAGAAGTGGAAATAATTTGTCAGATTTTCATAGTTTGTCTTTGCTCTTTGGAAAACATGGGACTTCTCTGAGGGATTCTGTTGGTTGCTTGGCCACTTCAAATCAAAACCAGCTATTTATTTGGCAGCAGTAGATAATCAGACAGATACCAGTTGGATGGATAATATTCCCTGCTTGTTCTCTTCCCAATGCTAGCTTGACTTGTTCCCTTCTTCATTGACCACAATTGCTCTTCAATCACTTTTCCATGTCATACAGTCTTCTGTGCTATGTTTCCTGTTGTATCATGAACTTTGCAGTGAAAATACATTATAATCCAAGAGGACAAAGCAGCCAAAGGAAGCAGCCTAGGCAATAGCACAACAAATCAAGATAAAGACAGCTGTTCTCTTTGACTTCCTCATGTAGAAAACCACGGAGGAGTAAGAGTGAGAAGGCTTAGTTGGAAATGATGCGTTTGACGTTGTTCTGTTCTACGTGTGCCTTTCTGTTACATCCCAAATCCTCCCCCTTATCATTCCCTGCTAAATAACTCTTCAACACTCCAGTCTTATTCTTGCTGTAAAAAGCCCTAATCACCAGCAGAGAAACCTCTGCCTCCCTGGTGATGTAGACCCAAATTCCCATTTTGATGTTGATCACCCCTTGGAATGTGTTTTGACCTTGCGCTTCTCCAGTGTGGGCACAGCACAGACTTTCAATTTTTGGGAGCACACAGCTATGCCAAGACCTGCTCATGAAAAGGGAAAAATCATGTCTTAGAATAAGATAAATATAGCCAGTCACTTGGTAGTCACTTCTACCCATCTTAGCTATAAACCTCCATTCCCAGGAGACATGCTTTACATCAATCATCCTACGTTATGCACCCATCGGTTATAAAGATGATGAAAGTTGTGGCCTTTGCGAGGATGTTATTGACAAGTTTCACTGTGCCTCAGTGATGAATAGCTCTTATTTTTTGCCTCCCATGCCTGTTTCTAGGCACACAAAACAATATTTAACCTTCGAGGTATGTCATAGATTCAGCTATGATTCTCGGATAATTAGACACTGTTAGTATTTACAGGGATGCCTCCTTTTATTGGGTCTGAATATCTTTGCTTAAACATGCTTTATGTAGCAATTATTGAATTCGAGTTCTCTGCAAACTGACCATAATTCAATTTCTCTCCTTCCTGTGCTTACATAAAATAGTATTAGCAGCTTCTTTATGTAAACAGAAAAATGTGTAAAATTTATCATTAGCTGGGATATAAAAAAAAAAGAAATGTTTCTGTAGAGTAACTAGTTTTGATTATGCCTGCTTTTCCCACACATTTTTCAAGCTATTTTCAGCTCTTTTCTCATAGGCACAAGGGATTCTGCACTATAATAGCTTCTTCCCTACCCTCAGAGGAAATAAAACTGATAGCACCCTTTTCTATTAAGCAAGTAGTGAAGTCAGTGTACTGACAAGATGTTAATTTTTTTAAAGTTTTCTCATTTCCTTTTTCTAATGCTACTTCAGTGTAGATAATTGGCCTTGTGTGCATGTGTTTGTAGTTTTAAACCCAGATGGTAATTGTGCTGTTGCTTGTTTTCCCAGTTTAAAATATTTGTAAATTCACCCATTAATACTTCAAACATTCCTTTATATATTTCTCACATGGAATTATCATATACTTAGATTTTATTCATTTAAAAAGCTTATGTTGCATTAATTCCTCAAAGTAATGCCAAATCATTCAATTATGTCCTTAAATGTAGCTTTTTCTTCTCTTGGAAGAAAGCCAGTTTCCCACCCTTTGCTCTGTCCCTCACTGTCCCTGTCTCCTAATTCCAGTGGTCATGAAAAGAGTTTTTCTTTCGGGACTGCTTCAACATTGAGTTCTCCTCTCTTGTTAAAAAAGTCAAGCATTTCCTACTAAAATTTAAACTGACATTTTTATTATACTGCTGATTCTGCTGAGTGAGAAGACCTCAGACAAAGGGAGCTTGTGTAAGGGAACTATTCACTGGAGGCACTTCGTTTCTTGGGAATGGGAAAAGCTTTACCTAGAGACAACTACAGGCAGCAAAACAGAACAAAACTGAATGCAGTAACAGCGCCTCGGATTTCCCAAGCTGAAAGCAAGAGTGATCGGTTACAGGCTCTGGCATTGACCCTTTAAAGGTAGGAGATAATGAAGCTGAATATCAAACAATAAAAGAAGGTGGGTCAGGCTAGATGATGTGGTATTTCCTCTTCTTAGCTTTCAATGCTATGATCATTAAAAAAGGTACAGAAAAGGGAAGACTGAAAAACATGATAACTGCAGAAGAGACATTAAACAGATTGTTCCCTGCTAGTAAGAACATCAGAAAGATTCAAACTGGGATGAAAAAATGTATGTGTCTTTGCTAATAAGTCAAGACTTAGAAATTACTATTTTGCCTGATTTGGTATCCAAACAGAGCCCCCGCCTTGAGCTAATTTGGCTGCTCATTTAGGACTAAAAAGAAACAAGTCTCCACCTGCTGTATTTGGCTTTAAATAGAACTAGTGGAAATTATTTTTATTATTCATTAATTTGTTTGGCCAGCTTTAGTCCTATAGTGTTAGATGCTGTTGCAAGGATGTAAAGGATAAAATCTCACGGGGTCAAACACAATCCCTTTGTTTGGAGATTTTCCTTCCATGCCCCTTTCTTCAGCCAGTCTAATGTTTTCCTAGTGCTCATGACCAAGACACAAGAATTACAACTCTTGGTATCAGCTACCTCTTGTCCGACAATGATGACCTCTAAATCGAAGCATAAATGGATTCTAACAGATCCCATAGATTCTCTGGAGAGGACTGTCTCTTCCTCTTGCTTAACTTTACCTGTGCAATTTAGGTTCCATATATACCTATAAGCTACGTATGTGGTACCTATGTCTTCGTAAATCACTTGTCCTTTAGAATTTATGGTAACAGATCAATATTTTTATAGAACTGCTTTCCTTTCTTATGAATTTTAAAAGCAATTTCTATTTCTCTCATTGGAAATACATTTCAAAACTCTTTTAGTAATTCAGCCATCGTGTTTTCAATAATTTATCTGCAGTGGCTGTTGCAGTCTTCAATATTTCCTATGCCTTCTTTCTTTGCTAAGTATAAAACTGGTTCATTTCATTTTTTCTGTCTTTAACTGTGTTCTTTAAGACCCTTCTCTGGATCAACATTCTCACTCTGTTACATATCATTATTTCTAGTCAGTAAAAAAATATTTTTATCCCTACATCTTAGCACAACATTGAAAGATCATTAAATCACCTTTGAATGATAAGTTCACTGTAATTTCTTATTGATAAAAATCTTTAATAATAAATAGACAAATCCTCTTGGACATAAAGTTGTCATTCACTAACCAAGTTTCTCTCAATCTTCTTAAAAAGAAGACAAACCAAGCCAAACCTTCATCAGGCTGGGGTTCACAGGGAAATGCTACCCCACTGAGAAAATGGCAGAGCAGGCATGTTCATAATCATTCAACTACAGTAAAATTTTAGAAGTCCAGGTTAAAGTACAGAGATCTGAAAAATTATAAGTCACATCTTAAATTTGTCTTTATTCTACAAATTCTGTTCTTTGCAAAAAAAAGCCTGAAGCAAAAGTGCCCCCCCAAATTTATCCAGGACAGGTGAAGAGTAAGAAAACTTCTATCCTTTTAATTCCTGAAGCTGTATTTGCTTTTCATCTATATCAGTCAATGGAGTTTAAAGGTCTCGTAAAACAGCCTGTGTGAATAGCAGCATAAACTCTCTCAATTTAAAAGGAATTCTGTAAGAAACTGGTTTTTTTTAATTATGCTATTTTCATAAATAAGAAAGTTCTAAATTTAGAGTTAAAAAAATGGATTCTTAATCATTACTGCAATAATTTCACCCCGAAAACAGATGTCTTACGTTTCGTATCACAGCAAGAGCATTTTATACTACCTCCAAAAATATATGCTGAACTGAGTTTAATTACTTTCTTAAATAAATAAAAATGATTGTTGCCATAAAGAGATAGTAAGAATCAAAGCCAGAATAAATTTGAAGTGCTGATAAAAAATAGATTATGCTGACCATGCCCAAGCAATTTTCTAAAATTAGTATGGAAGATCTAATTATATGCATGCAAAGTTTCACATGATTTAAAGTAAATATATGTAAATTCAGCATAATTCACAGAATCACAGAATCACTACATTGGAAAGGACCTTCAAGATCATCAAGTCCAACCATTAATCCAACGCCACCATGTCCCCTAAACCATGTCCTGAAATGCCACATCCACATGTTTTTTGAACACTTCCAGAGATGGTGACTCCACCACCTCCCTGGGCAGCCTGTTCCAATGCCTGACCAGTTTCAGTTTCATTTAGCACTCACTACGCATCTATATGAAGAAAAACGACTGTTTTTATCCAGTGAACACAACTTGACACAGTCATAAAAATATTCTTAATTTCCAAGGACTGAAATTTATCAGTTTTACCAAGACTTGGCAAGTTCTGGAGAATGGGCTTATAACTATACTATGGCTGCAATACACAGAAATCAAATGACGTTGAATGCAACTGTTAAATTCCCTTAAACAGTGTATAACAAAGATGACGAATGCCAATTGTGTAATATTTTGGCTGGGAATTTGGAGATGGGTTTTCTTTTGGTTTTGGGAAAAAAATGCATTTCCTTAATCAGAAAATAGTTTAGAAAGCAATTGTATTCAATGAGTGTGAACAACAGATGATCAGAATTTCTTGGAGGACAGGTGTTACAGGTGCCTTTTCATTCCCTTTGAAAACAGGCATATACACCAAGGTTGGTTCTGCAACTCCTGTGAAGAAGCACATCAATTATCTCAGAGGTATAGGTCTGTCTATCTTAGTCTTCCAAGACTATTTTGGGAACCTGGCATGGTGTTCGTGAAGGACTGTGAGGTTAAAACTTCTCCCTTCATGTCTGTGGTGAGCTCCTCATGACAGCTCCCCAGCTGATGGGTGTATGCAGAGAAGCCCCAGAGGGCACCTAGGGGAGCTGTGCTGGCTGCTGTGACCCAGCACGACCAGCTTCAAGGCAGCAGGGAGTAGCAAATCTTCAGGACATCGAGGACTGTTTCTTTCTCTGGATGCTCCAACACATGGGTGGTGCTCTGACCTTCCTCAAGGCAACTGGCTCACACAGAGCAGTGGGAATGAGGCTGTGAAGGTGCTACCTAGAGGCCTGGCTAGGCATTCTGCGTGTTTGCAAGGCTCCCTAAATGGAAGACTGATAAACTGAAGTAAAAGGAGGAGCATGAAGCAAAACACACTTCCTTTGATACTATTTGCCAATGTCTGGAGCAAACTTATGTTAACTGCAAACCACAACTAGCATTCAAGAAGATAAAATCTCTCAAAATATATATTGAAACTGAATATTCTCTCAGTTACTCTGAAGTCTGGTCTCCAGCGTTAGTCTTCTGAATCTCATCCAGTGGCATCTTGTAAGAATTGGCTTACAAAAGGATGGTAATGCAATACTAAAAATTCTTCAAGGACTTTCTCAGTCTTGTACCAGAAGTAAAAGGGTGAAATCTATCTAAAAATCTATGTTTATCTGCATAGATTTTTTATCAGCACAGTGATCCTTGAGTCATGTAGAGGATACACTTTTGGTCTGCAAACTAGTTAGCTATCACATTAAATGAATTGAGGTTTTCCATTTTCAAAATACATTTGCCAAAAAAAAAAGCCTGTGAACCAGAACCCATTTTAATGAGACTGTAACAAAAAACATTAAGAAGTCAAACACAGTGTGACCTAAAATTCAATAAACTGAATAAAATATGATAAAACAGAAGTTTTCTTGCAAATGTTAGAAAGAAGCAAATTCCTGTATTTCATATTGCCATGAAATCACTGATTTTATAAGTCTTTAGCATAAAATGGTCTAAAATGTAGTACAGGAATAAAATTCAAAATGGAAATTATTATTGCTTGTGGGTATTATTAACAGGAAAAATATGAAAATGTTATTAATTTCTAAAAATATCAAGTAGATAACATATTTAATGTGTTACAGCACCATGTTGATAATAAATTAAGACTATAAAGATGCTTATAGAATGACAAGTTCCTAAAACAGTAGAAACCACATAAAGCTAAAACTCATTGTGATTAATGATAAAAGAAATTAGTAAACGTGAAGCTTAAGTGACAGAAATACTACTACTTTTTTTCCTTAGGCAAAACTCAAACAAGAATCTGTCTTGTGAAAGTGGGAAATCATCAGATACACAAGATATTAGACAATACCTTCTCTGTCCATATGGAGGGCTCAGAATGAATGTTGGCAGTACACTGCCAAGGACTTGAGTATGTTCCAAGTGAAAGCGATAGTCAGAGGAACAATTTCCAGTAAGTGGCATGTGCTCATGTGCAGAACTTTAGCTCTTCTTAATACTGATTTAGCTCTCAAAACTGCAGTAGAAAAATGCATATCTCTAGTATTCTGCCCCTCCACGTTATTTTTGTTACAGCTGATCACCCAGCAATTCAGATCCCTTTCTCCCGTTATTTTCTTAAATTATAATTTAAACCTGTGTCCGTTCATGCTTATCAAAACTTTCAGCAACTTCTGCAAAAGCAAAATAGAAAACACAGATGAAAATACTTGACCATCTGGGAACATACACTCGAATAAGTACAACGAATGAAGCAGTAATATACAAAGAGCAAGACCTAATGAGCAAGTAAAGTATGCAGAAAATTAAAGGCCTAGTGTAAAGCATTATGTTTGTCGGAAAAAGCAGCTGCTCTGGGAAAGCTGCAGCTCACAGCATCAGATCGTAATGAGTCAGCATCACCAACTCCCCACATCCTATCCCATAACAGAAAGACACACAGACTAGCCAAAGGTTCAAGTGTCAGGCTTAACATTAGGTAATGAAGCAAGAAGATGAGCAGTCAAGGGGAGTATTACTTTGCAAAAGATTATAATTATAGCATTAGAGGTTTCCATCTGATTACTCACCCTGATTTATATTTCTGCTTATGAGTAGTCACAGTGATGTCAATAGTACTACCTGCCTAAGTATATGATCAGCAAAGTATGGGAAGTAAGTTGGGATTAAGATTCACCAAGGTTAAGATAGTTCAAGTTATATCTCATAAATACAATTTCTTAACAGCTTGCCCATGAAAACTATTCTGTGTAAAAGTGGAGTGGTTTTATTCCTACTGGCCTTGTTTCTGTAAGCCAAAAAAGATGCCTTTATTTCTGCACAGCTTCATAGTTCTCAAAAGGGTGACCCCCAATTTACTTGGAAATTTGTCAAATTATATAAAGAGTATGTGTAACATAGAAAAGTCTCATGCCCTGTTTCTGACTTCAGTGGATTCACTCAAAATAATTGTCACTCTCCAGGCTCCATCTTAAACATCCCAGTGGTACAGATTGTTTTATAGAACTGCCAAAAGAGCTTAAAAATTGTAACTGAAGCCACATAAGACTATGAGATGTGCTCAAAAATTATCTGATGAAAAAAGAAAGATATATGGGCACTTTTAAAATGTACTTCCCTTTTATATGTTTTGTTTTATTATGGGATGTATTTGAAGCTATGTTTACACTCATGGTATCTAGAAACCTAGAATTTGGAAACACATCATCCTACATCGTCCTCTGGTTACAGACATGATTAACTTGATTAACTTCCATGTACACTCATCACCCCATCAGTTGAAAGTTGTAACTTCTATGATCCAGCAGTTCAATTGCTCACATTAGTATATGCTCATATAACTTGCTCATAATTTGTTTCAGGCTAAAACATCTAGTCTAACCTAAATACTTTAAATAGTATCTGTTTCCTAACAGAACTGTGAAGACAATAATATTTTGTAGGCTTAGAAGCTGGAAAGGATTTTGCATAGAAAGTGTGCTGTGTATGTTCCTAGCTTTCTCTTTTTTTCTGTCTAATGGCATTTGAGATTTTCATGCAATTCTCTAATTTTCTAAGTTGGAGCATTAAGACAAAAATTCACAGCACATATCATGAAATAATGAGATTAGGTATCACCAGCCCTTTCATGTGCCCATAGGCAGTAGGGAAATTAAGCAGTGAATTTGTGAGAGTGAAGTGAATGTAAAGATATTGCTGCTATAAAACCAGTTTTAGTTCTTTTTTTGTGTGTCTTGTTACATTTAAACCAAAGATCCAGTAAGACACTTGCATACACATGAAAGAATTGAAGTCCACTTTCTGCTCCAAGAAGACAGAGCAGATCTCAAACCTGCTGTCTCCATGCTCTTCTCCTGGAGCAAAGGCAAGTTAGGGAAGCAGAAAAACTTCAAACGCTTATGCTGTCCTGACATTCATGGGAAGAGGCACTCTCTATTCCCTCTCAGCAGATCAACTCCCAAGTCATCTCTGATGAGAAAGTTGAGCCCTACATTTAATTGATTTAGGACTTCCTTACACATAGATTTTGATTTCCCAAAGTAGAAAGACTTCTAGGTGAAACAACATAGAGCAATCCTTGTGAAAAAAAGTAGTAGTCCAAAATGGGGAGCAGTCTCCATCCCAATGTAAAAGACATTTCCTTTGGCAAAGACAAATTTGATTCTACTCAGTCAAAATACTTCCTCTTACAAACACTCTGTAGCACTAATATTGCAGGGTCTAGTTTAATGACATCCATTCAGCTGGCAGAATTATAATACCTGCACAGAAAGTCAGGCTTGCTTTGCAGGCTTTCGGAGAAGATTGAATTTTTATCCTCCATAGCCTTGCAGATCTAAAAAGAAACATCGATATGTCATGAACAGCTTCAGACAATCTTCTTTGGAATAGTGCTGTGAACATTTATTGCAAAATTTAGGTTGTGTATCCTTTTGTTTTAGCAGTAATTAGTGGTATGCACTCGTCTATTAGTATTCAGCTATATTCATTCAGAGAAATTAATGAAAGGACTTTTCTGTAATTAAATTAAGTTACATTACTAATACTACCAGCGTCAGGATGTTCTCACTTTTTCACTGATAGGCATATTCCCTAATATAGATGTGCATACATATAGAAATGGCAGAACAAAAGCAACCATTGCACTGCTGCTCAGGAGAGCACATATCCTGTAGCAGAAAATGGCTTGCACAAGATGTCTCTAAGCTTGCTGAATTTTTGTGATGATTAGTTCAAAACCAAGTAAGAAACTGGAAGAAAGTGGCAAACTGGTAGAAACTTGCTAAATATATAGACTATTCTACCTGTCTATTTGCTATAAACAAATTTTGTATAAATTCAGGTACTGTGCCAGTGAATTAAGCTGGTTTCAGCAGCGTCCCTTAACTCAGTGTGCAGTGTTGCATGAACACAGCTGTGCTGCTCCTAGCCCCACAAATGGCTTCTGTGCTGCCAGCTCGAGTATTTCTGTACCATACTCCTCCGCTTTCCCAACTGCAGGGGTAGCACAGCAAGCTCATCTGGCTCCTTTCCTGCTCTCCACACATTGCCCAAGTCACACACAGATGATGATATTGGAAACTAAAAGTCCTATATACGAATAATTTAGAGTCTTAAATAATAATATTTTTAAATATTTAATATTTAAATAATACCTTTTTTTAAAAAAAGTTAGACACAGTACTCACTGAAGATCCTTTATAGCCTCTCTCCTATATAAATGGAGGGACAAGTACTCTCACAGTGTAACTCATCCCGTTCTAAGAGAGATGTCCAGAAAGCATAATGAATTGTGCTCTGGAGAAGTCTTTCTTTCTCCTAACTGCAGAGGAAACCTTGAAGTTTAGCTTAGTTTTTGGTGAGAGGAAAGCCACCCATAAGTACATTTAAGTACAAGCGGTGTTCCCCAGGGCTCGGTTC
>NW_010562572.1:0-25865 GCF_000687285.1 Phaethon lepturus
TCGCGGCGGCCAGTCCGGCCGGCCGTCGTGAGCGGAGCGTGGCGCGTGAATCGACGCGACATACTGTCATGATACGGTTAAAATCTTAAAGCAGCCCGAAAAGAGTAGGTTATTCCGACGAAAATCTGTGGTAATCAGCTGAACGTTACACGGGGTAAAGAGCTGCTGCTTGAATTTAACAGCTTTTATTCCCCCCCATTATTTAAATAAGCACAGATGCATTTGTAACGAATTGAAAGGTAGATTAACTTTGGGACTTTGGTTTCTCTGAATAAGGTTCTGGGTTTCGTGGCATTCACAGGATAGGCAGTTGAGTTCCCATATATACTATTGCTTATTTTTATGGTGATGGATTGGACTTGGATGTTAGAGTACTGTGTTGATTGAGGCATTCGTAGTTCAGAAGGGTCTTAAAGTCAGCCCAGGATAGATTGCCTTTTGGAAATTCGAGGAAAAAATTTTTCTAGTAGTATCCAGCTGCATTTTCCAACTAGATTCTAATTCTGGATGTAACTTAATAGCTGAGCAGTTTATTCGGTTACTGAAGGTTTTATGTATTCCTACATTTCTAGACTGAAGGATGTAATATTTGTGAAACTAACTGGAACTAGGAATTAAGCAAGTTATTAAGGGAAGTTGTTGATGTACTGGGTTCTAAAGAAGGCTGTGTACCTGCCACAAGAAGTAATTAGAATATTTTAAATTTGGCATCGTGCCTTCAAATACTACAGCATGTTGTTTTGGAAGCAAATTGTTTCCAGAGGACTATGAACTTATGAAGGAACCTGAAGTGTTTTTGGCTAGACGGGTTCTTGCTTGAGCCCAAATTTTAGTTGACTGGTATTCTAGTGACTTGAAATTGTTACCATTTGATACAGTTTGTGTATTTTAAATGGTGGTGTGAGCAACTGGCAGTGTCACTGCCTGACTGTTTTTCATGTGCGTCTCTAATGACAGCAGTCCAGCTTCTTCCTTGTATCGCTTTGTTGGAGAGGTGAGTATTCCACTTGCTATCATTTATAAACTGATGCTGGTACAGGGTCCTGAATACCACATGAGCAGGTGTGTTTTGTAAGGTTGTATGGTAGCTCACAGGAACATGAGGAATATACAGAAAGCTTTCAATTTCCTGGGGGTTTTCAATAGGTGAGGAGTAGGCATACCATTGGAAATTCCTTACAGAAGATACTGTAGTCGCAATTATCATTGTTGCACAAGATGACATTTTTGTTTTTTCCCAATGGAGATGGAAATGAGCTGTATTTCTGGATAAATGCGTAATGCTCGTTACCAATAATGGTAGATGAAAGGAAGGGTTTACAGAAAGTTGTGTGTCTAACTGCTGTGTTTTGACATGAGAAGCCACAAGAATGTGTGAGAGAAGTCTACCTGAAAAATACTATTTATCAGCAACCTCACTTAGCCTCAAGTTGGGTGGATATGAGCCAGCTCCAGACCAAAGGTAGTATTTCTCTGGGTAGTGTGATACTGTGCTTGAGCTGAAATTCCCTCTCTCTGACTGGTTTGCGGTCAGCACTTTGCACAGTACAGCCACATGGCTGTTTATGTTAAGGAGAGATGATTTGTCATATTCCACTGATACTACAGGTGGATTTACTGGGACTTCCTGCTAATAGTAGTTAAGTTTCTACATGGTTGCTTATGTGAGGAATTGGAAGTAGGCCCTTGAAGTCAGAGTTTTCCATCAAGTCGTCTTCTCCTCAGCAAGTGGGAAGCTGTGTTTGTGAAAGCAGGGCGTTAGTTGTTCTGTGCCCTCGTGCTGAGGGACAGTGTTTGCTTTAACGTGTTTCCAGTGCTGACTCTCAGAAACTGCTGAGCTGTGCTTCATGTTTTGATTGTCTTAAGTATTTTCTTGGATGTAATCATACCCAAAGGTTATGTTTTTCCATAAATAGCTTAAAGTGTTAAGGACAGCGTCAAGTATAGCGACTGTTCCAAAGGACAGATAAAGACCCCACTAGATACAAACTGTCATTCTTCACCACATTGAATTCTAGCTAGGGCTAGTTAAAATTAATAAATAAAATAATGTTTGCGATGGCTTTTTCCCTGTAGCACTATTTGGTTGGATGATCTTCCTGACTGGTATTTCTTGATCTGCTGGGACTTCATGTGTGCAGACTGGTGCCTGTCTAATAAGAATAAGCCTAAGGGCTCTCTTGTATTTCAGTATTGATATCTAAAGAACTTAACAGCTATTTACAAACATAATAATTAAGTGTGGCCACTCATGCATCCCAGTTACTTTCTTAGGGACTCTTACTTTGTGCCTGGTTACCTGGGTGATGGGGGTGTTGGTGGTAACTGGGTAGAAATGTCCTATAAGTCTAAGAATAATTTGTAACCGTGAATAGTACATAATACTTCCATAGATGATTTGAAAAAATATGAACCTCTGAGTGGAAATTAACTTACTCTAGGCTTAATATGTGCTATGTATTTTATGGTACATCAGTTGTGTGACCAAGTGTGCATGCTTTGCTTAAGGATTTGATAAATGTAAGTTTTGAAGAAGTGGTCAAAATGTACACTGTATAGTCACTGTTACGTATCAGCAGTGTTTGTCCTGTTAATGCTGAATTGTTTATTGACTGTTGTTAGTGAACGCGGGAGAAGGGAAGTCCTTTAATGCCAGGTGAGGATTTTTCCACTGGCCATTTTGAATGAAAGATGCTGTTTTGGAGTACTGTTCTTTTCCATACTTTGTGAGGTTAGAGGGAAAGGGTCTTGTCTCCTCATTGTGGTGAATAAATGCCCTTTATCACAGGAGATGGGAGTGTGGTACATTGCTCAGGAAGGTGGGATGACAGTCTAGAAATGCACAAAGCTGAATTTGTGGATAGAGTGTCCATTGGTTATTTCAGAAGGTATCTAGTGCAGGTGGAGGCAGAGGTATCAGAGTCTCTTCCCTGGAAATATTACTATGACAATTTGGTCATATATGCTGTGTAGAGTGTTCAGGGTTCTTTTCCTGTGTACCTGAATTACTAGTAAAATACATTGAATAGTCAGTGCTGGTATCCAGAATTTTTTAAACTAGGTGAAGGGCTGATACTGGTAAAGACATTCAAGAAACCTTGATTCAAGCCTTGTCTCTTGAGGCTTTTGATCTGTAACAATGATCTTTGTTATGTTTGCTTTTTGATTTGTCACCAGTGCTAATTTTCATGGTATAAATACGTTTCTGGGCCATACTGTTGTCTGGTATGTACCTTGTTAATGGTGTATTTTTCCTATTTTTTTTTCCCTGTGGCAGAACTTCCACCTTTGTTTAACACCGGCTCTTCCAAGTTAGATTTTTCTGAGACTGATTGCAAATGAGGACTAACCAAACATGCCTGTGTCACTGCAGCTGTGTGAACTGCTTGAACTTGTTTGATTTATGTTCAGTGCCTTAGTTTTGGGGGGGCAGTCTATTACTGATGAAGCTTTCTTTTGGGTCAAAAAAACCACCTGCAATCAAAGTTCAGTTCCTCTAATGCATAGGACTCGCAAGTTTTGTGGATCGCACTCCTGTGTTTTAAGCTATTACTGCCCTGAGGTGGCTGCCCCACTTCTTTTTCAGAGGCACATGTTTTCTTCTGCCTCCTTTGCTGTTGGGGAGTTACCTGTCTTAGCTGACTGGTTTTGGCCAGAAGTTAATGTTTTAAACTGTCCCCAGCTGCACTTGTAAGGGACAGTTTAAAACTTTTCGTGTAGCACTTTTCCTGTAGCTGGCTTTTCTATTCCCATATCTTTACATGTATCCATCACACATAACTGTTCTTTAAACAGTTGATTGTAAAAATGGATGTTCCTGTCTGAACTTGCTGTAAATTAACTGAAAAACCTGCCCCAACAGAATTCCCAGCTAGTGAGAGTTTCCATGCGGTGGGCTTTGTATTGGACAAGTTCTGTGTCCTTCTACCCCTACCCCCCTGGCAGAAGAACAACGTGGGTTGTTCTGGGAAGCACAGAATTTCGGTTCCTCCTTGCTACTGCATTGGCTTCTGGATTCACTAAAAAGGGAAACCCTTGAATTATTGCCAGTGGTGGGAGAGCCCTCTTAGGGATTCCAGGGGCTCTGAGAGATCAGAAGACGGTTTAGGATTCTTTTGCTGCAGCTTTGAACATACCCAGGGATCAAGGCATTGATGAGTGCCTGTAGTTACACCTTCCATCTCTGAAGAGTTACAGGTGTATTGTGAAAAGCTTTTTGTGACATTTTAATTAATAACTTGTGCTTTAGATTGATCTGGAACACTTACACAAGAAAAGATCCTTTCGCTCCCAGTGTTCTATGGTGGATTTTTTTTTGTGATGGTTGTTAATATAAAATGGAAATTGTCTCTCTGCACAAAAGGCATTTGAAGAATCAACCTTGCCAACCTTCTCACCTAGTCCAGATTATATGTGTAACATTTTGATGTGCGTGTGAGTATTTAGTCTTGTATGTGGCAATTCTTGTAGCATCATCAGCTTTCCAATTTTTTTTTCCCCCAATTCCAGGAAATGCTGTAAAATTGACTTGTGCTGGCAGTTAGGTGTTATGTGTATGTATGTTTTTAAATTACATTAGTTGTGATCAAACGGGAGTAAAATGTAATTTTGTGTTGTTTTAGAGGTTATTTTGGGCATAGCTTAAGATGACAGAAGTAGGCACTTGTGAGTCAGAGCAAGTTCCTACTTGAGTTCTACCAGTTTAAGGCTCAGGACATGGATGAGGCTGTAGGTTGATGTCCTCTTCCAAATCTACCTGTGGTGGAGGCTGTTGCCTCCTCAGATCTGATGACAGTGCTGCTCTGTGCTTGCTCCCTAGCCATTTTCAGTTAGTCATCTGGGCTGCCTCATTACACTGTTTAACCCAACCTGTCTGGCTGTGTCTGGCTTGAGTTAAGGAGGCCTTGTACAAAAGGCTCTTTGAAGGGAATCGAAGGAGCAGTGATTGAATTTCCATCCTCGCTTAGGGACCCTTAAACACTACACCTATATTCAGTAACACAGTTGTTACCCTTGGCTCCTTTTCTTTAGGTAGTATGTTAAGCTGGGAAAAAAACAGTTTATTCTTAACTGAAGAATAAATACTGGAGCTTAACTGCTCAGTAGTCGGGTCTCCAGTATTTCTGTCGGGTATATTAAAAATACCTTCCAGTATAGGTGTTGCATACTTGCTAGTTGGTTTTGAAGTACATTTCTTGAGTTTTGACACATGTGCTTACCCCACCCTCCAACTGATGTTCTGACCGTACCTTTAACATGACTGTGCCTAGCTGTGGTTGGAGTTATTTGAGCAAAAGTGTTGAAAACCTTTTGAGTTTATTACATGAAGCTGGACTTGCAGATTTCAGGCACAGGTGGTTTGGGAATAGCTTCAGCCTATTTCTTTTTTTAACAACTTGAATGATACAAAATTAATGCAGCTTATTCTACAGATGTGACTGAAGACCATCTTCTGTGTAAGTGGTCAGCTTTATGCATTAATACTGTTGCTGTGTTTCTTGGAACTCCTATGCAGATAGGCATCTGGATTTCCTGAGCTATTTAGCCTCCTATATTTTTAAAAAGATTTTTCTGGACTTTGTTTTTATTTGAACTCAAGGTTAAAGACACTAAGATCTTTTGTATGAAGCAAAATAATGACATTGAGTGCTTTCAGAGGAGCCCCTTCCTATCCTCGTTTTCCATGTGGTCTTGTCAGCTACTGATACTTAAATAGCAGTTCCCCTTTCCTTCTCCCAAATCTGCCTCTGGGGGAAAGAACACTCCTTTCAGTTATGCTGAGTATGTAAGGCTGCTAATGATTTTTCCAAACTCAAGTGTTGAGGGGACTATCAAGGCTGCAAATGGTGTCAGTCATTACTTTGTAATACAAAGGAATAGAGGGTTATTTGGCAAAGTTTACTGCCTGCATGCTTTCTTGTAGACCTTCTTATTCTAGAATTTACAGTACAAAAAGAAAGGTGGTTGTCTCATTTAATCTTATATGCAGTACTGGCATTAGGATTGATCTTTTGACTGGCTAACGTGTTTTACTAGTCTCTCTTCTAAGCAAATAGAAATTGCTAAAAGAGCAAGGGAGCAGTTGTTGCTGAGTTGTGGAGCAGTGAAGAGGGTACTTTGCTGTGCGCTGTGAAATACAAAGCTGATTGGATTTTATGCTTTTTTGTTTAGTTAATTGCCTGTTCTTCTTCACTGACAAATAGTCATTGATACATGAGCTACTAAACATTCATTTTGTGTACTTTGAATTAAAATAAAACTTTTGAGATCATTAAGGTTGGAAAAGACATTTAAGGTATGTTAGTTCTGTTTGTCCTATCCCGAAAAAATGAAGGGCTACAAATGTAGTGACTGTATCGTGACACACGTGTTCTCAGGAGCTGCACTGTGACTCTTTGACCAGGCATACCTTGTTTTCCTTTGCGGAGTTCTAAACCTTCAGTATGGCTGGTAGTGAAAGAGGTTAGAAACAAAGGTATGGGCTCTAGTCACAAAACCAGGGAGAAAGCAGGTCCGTTATCTTCTGTTTCAATCCTGGGAAAAGAGTATTTTGCTGCTGTGGCTGCTTCTATGTGGATGGAAATCCTGATTTTACTTACTTGAGAATATTGAATCATTAAATGTCAATAGGGACCTTTGTGTTTTAATTTTGTTCCTACTTACACATTCACATTGAACTCCTTAGTGGATTCTGAAGTTCTGCATAAATCAGTTTCCCATTTGTGTCATATGTAAACTTGACTGCTGTCATACCTTCTTCACTGAAGGGTGATAGTGAAAGCCTCATTTCTCTGGTTTTGTTTAAAATGTCAGACAGTAAATGAAAATACTTTTTGCTCTAAAAATGGTGAGCCCATCTTCTGTCTGAACATGTTCTCTTTCCTCTGCAAGTAAGGGGTGGGGGAAACCCTTAAACTGAAGGACACAAATGCATTCACTCTGCAGAAGACTGCAGAAGACTTGGTGACTGTAATGGATGACTTTGCTTGGAACTGGAATCTCTTCTAGGTCACGATGTTTGGCCAGCTAAAACCAGTATTCATCTCAATTAGCTGATCATTGTGCATTTAGTCACATCCTGTGCATCTTGACGACAGGAAATTATGGGCGTGGTGAAGTCTTCGATCTCATAAAAATATCTTTATGGTAACTACAAATACCTTTTTTTCCCCTCCTTGGTTACAGTGGATGCTTCTCAACACACACTTTACTAGACAGCATGGTGGGGTTGCAGGTGTGAATTCTGGTCTGCCAAGAATGACACATTGCCATCTGCAACCATGACTTTGGAGCTATGTCATCTAATTAAAATAATGTTTGTATTTCTTTAACTGAGGTTTATCTTATGTTTTGATAAGTGCTTTATAGCACTGGTTCACTGCTATGCAGCATTTTCAAGCATTGTTCTAGAATTCTGCAATGGCACAGTAATGTTTACTGCATTCTTTTTTTCTGATGTGCCCCAGAGTTTTTCAGGATAGATATTTGGTTTGGGCTGTCAGAGCTCCTGCTAGAATGTATGGATCTAGGAAGGGGTAGGAGTAATGGAGAAGTAACTGTTATGTTCTGGAAGCACAATGGAATATGGATACATTCAGAAATGGACCACTTGAAATTAATTCTGTGAGGCAAAGTTGATGATATATGCTGCTCACTTGTCGTCAGCGAAGAGTGAGTTGAGAAGGAGGGGATGGATTATAGCCTTTATGGCACTTGACTCTGAGCCTTAATCAGTGACATATAGGATAAAAATATATGCAGGGAACAGTGGAAATAGGAGATACCTCTGCATACATACAGCCACTGCATCTCATTAAATGTCAAGATCTGAAAATCATATGGTAATAGCTTTAATGGTGATACTTTTTTTTTTTCATTCTTATCCATGACTGTTCATTATAAAATGCAGAGTTTACGTTTGGATCTTTCATTGTCTTAAAACAATGAAGCTAATTTTGTACTTTTAAGAACAGTGTTTTGCATAAAATATGTGCTTTGTAAACAAAGGCAACAAAACAGTACTTTACTGTTCGCCTGGCTATTTAGAAGATATGCAGCAGTCCAGGAGTGTTTTAATTCCTAAATAGTAGGTTGTATTTTCATGCGGTACTACTTGCTTTACAATAAAGTCAAAATGTGTTGTTTTCTTGTGTGTTTAAATCAATACTGGTTTTATTCTTCTTGTCTTTTGGGTGTTTTGGGATTGTACAAGTTGGCTTTTTCCAGAGTAAATGGCTGAGTAAGCCAATATTTCAGATACCATGTAGGAATGAATTCCAGTCACCATGACTAAGCTGAAGTGTATTTGATATGTGCTTATTGTTTGAACTTTGAGATTGCTCCAAGTAAAATACGTGACTTTCCATCTCAGCAATTATTGTTTATGACAGCATTTTATTTAGTTCTTCTTATGCTCTTCTTGTGCAACTGTGTCTAAGAGCTACATGTTTTTTCTGTGTTAGACTTTATTGGTGCTTGGCTGTAAAATTAGCATTTATCAATTTGAAATAATGGGTTATTTTCAGTCTTAGTCTGTATCCATTTGCTCTTGGCTTTGAAATCAGAGTGTGTAGGGCTGAAAAAATAGTTAAACTGATTGGGAGATAGGTCTTACAACTATAATGTATGCTGTTGATACTGAGTTTTTGCTTAAGTTATTCATCTTTTTAAAATTGTAGAATACCATCGCAAGTTAAACTTTCTGTGATTTGTGGGCTACTTAGTAGGATTGAAGACCTACAGAAGTTCAGGGCTCTCTTAAGAATTGTTAAGAACTGAAAAAAGACTGAGAAATGAAAGTACTAATAAATGTTCAAGAAAAATCTGTTTTAGAATTGCGCAATTGTTTATTCTAGTGATAGGCAATGAAACCTGGATGTTTCGAAATGTTGGCGTCAAAATACTGCAAAGGTATTGCACTATTACCTTTCTTGGCAATAGGCACTGGGTTTTTGAAGTACAAGGCATCAGGTATGTGTCTCTCTTCCCTAGTTCTTCCTCATCAGGTGGTTTGACCAAGGAATACTTTGTGTGGTATTGAAGGCTGCTGAACTGCTCTGCTGCTTCCTGGTTGTGAGGAAGTGTAGCAGAGCTGCTGGTGGGAAGTCCTCTGTATTGAGGGAGAGGATGGATGGGGATGGACAGGGAGGGAGTTGCATGATGTTTGGCTGAGCAAGTAGTATCAATGTGGATCTCGGGGAAGGGATCAGTAAAGAGGGAGTGGAATGGGATGCAGTTGCGCAGGGCAGTGTGTGGTCCAATACAAAGTTGGGGTCACAGATACTTCAGTAGTATCGGTGACAGCCTAACTTCATGAAACTTGAATTGTGAAATTGTAGTATTACATGTACTGTTGTCTTACCAACATGTGATTTTGTTATGTTACAGTATATGAAAACATTTTTTGCTTTACCCTTTTGTAGGAATTGATTTAATGTGGAAATTTGGGGTGTTGTTCATGCGCCACTTGTTGGTGACTTGTTTTCAGACAGTTATTTTTTCTACTCTCGGCTCTGCTGAAGCTCTCTTGTAGAGGCAGGGATACTGCTTAAGTACTTCAGTATATGTCACTGTTAATGCTATGGGACATGATAAGACTGTAAATAGACAAAGCAGTTCATAAGACAGTATTTCATGAAACTCATTTTAGAACATGGAAGTACTGAAATCCCTGCACCAGCATTCCTTCACTGCAGGATTTAAATAGAGATTGCTGTTTTGCAAGTTGACCTGGAACAGTCGTTTTCCATCAGAGCAGCTGTCTGACTTATCTACGTGTTTGGTCATATACATATCTGAGTGATTTAATATTTCAAAAACTGAGGAAGCAACAACTCCGTTGCTGAGAATTATGCCATTTTACTCTCAGTCAGCATAAACGTTGCATACTTTTGATGAAAAATGAATACTGCATTTTTTGTGCAATGCTGCCAGTGCATTAAGAACATACAGCAGTAGCAAGCATTGTAATTAAAGAGTAGGATTTTTTTTATATTGAAGCCCTATAAGTATATGTAACGTTCTCTTGTCAAAAGGCGAATTAGGATGGCTAATGTTTCTGAATGTAATAGCGTATTAGAAGAGGCTAAGGCTGTTAAAACACTTTCAAAACATCCGGTGAGTGTCACTGCATTAAAATGAACTTAAGTCAGGCTATCTTAAAATAAATCTACACTTTTAGCATCTACCACAAGCCAACAATGACCTATCTTTAGTACTAGGCATGGCATGAGTGGAAACTGTCATATGAGATTGACTTTTGATGTAAATATGTCTGCAGAGTGATTTAACTCTGTTGTTCATGCTATAATATGTAAAGCTCTGTGCTGTGCAGGCTGCTTAACCATGATTGCATTTTTGCATTTCTTTCCAGTGTTGAATGAAACGTTGAATTTCATGAATCTCCATGGTTAAACTAGGATGAATGTGGTGTTGGTCTTCCATCTCTCTCTTACTGGTGTATACTTCAGAATATTTTGGCTTCAGTGTGGCCTGTGCATAGGTGGTATTTGGTACTGTTTCTGCAAGTCTTGTAGACACCTTGGGTTATAAAATAGAATATAGTTTTTATATATTCTCTTGTCATTCCGGTAATGAGGTAAAAAAGGGGATCCTTTTCAAATAGGAACATTGGTGGTTGAAAGGCATGGAGATCTTTGTTGATGGTAACTTGTAAACTTGTTACTATTTATATTTCTAATACCATCTTGATTTAGAAAATTATTGTGGCATGTGTTTGGTGACTGTTCTGAGAACAAACTGTAACAACTGGCAGTGTGATGGTATCATTAAGGATTTCTTGCATTATTTCAAAATTACCTTTCTGATGCTCTATTTAGCTTGTGCTTCATACAAATTGCTTTTGTCTGCAACTTCTATGTACACAATTTTGTGGAAAAAATGGTAACAACAAAGATGTTCCCCTACTTTGGTTTGTAAAGATACAACTCGGTGTTACTTGTGTGTACTTAAACACAAAACTTGTCCAGAAACCTTGTGCAGGTAATCTACCTGCTCTGCAATTGCTGATACCACTGGATGTAGCTTCTGCTTTGTGTAGGATTCTGCCTTTGCATTCGAAGATGTATGTATAGATGTATGTATAGACAGGTGGCAAACTGTCTTCTGAAGTGTAGGAAGTGGTAGAACATACTTTGAATGAAATGACCGTTCATAGACAAACTCACAATTTCCGTGTTTTTTGTTTTATAGGCTAAAGAAATTTTGACAAAAGAATCTAATGTACAAGAAGTGCGATGTCCAGTCACAGTCTGTGGAGATGTCCACGGACAATTTCACGACCTCATGGAACTTTTCAGAATTGGAGGCAAATCACCAGACACAAACTATTTGTTTATGGGGGACTATGTTGACAGAGGATATTATTCAGTCGAAACAGTCACGTTGCTGGTAGCTCTTAAGGTAACTTTTCTTCCCAGCTGTACAGTTCTGTATAAAATTTACATAGTTACTATCCTGACTACACTTAATATCTATTACCAATTGTACTGCGTTGGTTTTATAGATATGAAAACTGAAATGCTGGCTGTCTTAGTTTTCTAAGGTACTTATGAAAAAACTTCTAGTGTTCAGGTGCAAGCCTGGATAACTTTTTCTAAAATGAGTGCTGCATTTATTTTTTACTTGCCTAAATAGCAATTTTCAAGAATTTATTTAGAGAGGTCAGCTCAATGCACAGGTGTAGTGAAGTTCAGTAGTAACAATTAATATAAAATTTGGAATTAATCTCAAAATTATTTCGCAGCTGAAGATTTTAATGAATTATCCCTTCTTTGCTCAAAGATTGTAATTGAATCTTCATCTTTAAAAAGAGTTTGGTTTTGATTGCTTTATTGATATATGATGGGGATGAGGGGAGAAAATTCTCTTTTTTTTGGGAAGATGTGTGTTTTGGTGCCTCTAAAATAAATTGTTACGTTTAGGTCCGTTACCGTGAACGTATCACAATTCTTCGAGGGAACCATGAAAGCAGGCAAATCACACAAGTATATGGTTTCTATGATGAATGTTTAAGAAAATACGGAAATGCAAATGTTTGGAAATACTTTACAGACCTTTTTGATTACCTTCCTTTAACTGCCTTGGTGGATGGCCAGGTATGTTGAAATTTTACAAACTTAAATGTTACTAGTTGTAAAGGAAGATACTAACACTGTATTCTATCATCTCTCAGCTTTAAAGGAATCTCTTGTAGATTTTTTCCTAAACTTCATGTATCTAACTCTTCCAGATTTTCTGTCTACATGGTGGCCTCTCCCCATCGATAGATACACTGGATCACATCAGAGCACTTGATCGCTTGCAGGAAGTTCCCCATGAGGTACTGAAAAATAATTTTCTAAACTCATCGTGGGACTCATGATTCGGCATATATTGGGTATTTGAATACACAGGCCAAAAATAAAATTCAAAACAACTTGGCAATATGAAAGTGCCTGTCTTGCTGTACTAGGTTTTTTGGTTGTTTGGCGGGGTGTGTGTTGGTTGCTTTTTTGGTTTTGTTTGGGGTGTTTTTGGTTTTGAATTTTGTAAGGAAAACTAAGGGGCATGTTCTTGCCTAAAGTAAGAAACATTTTAGTGTGCCTAGAATCTCAACAGGCATCATCACTTAATGATCTCAGAGGTGAGAACTATTTCTATGAAGACTCTTCATTCCGAGTAACTTCTTGATAGTATTTCCAGTGTTAACTGCACTAGCTGTTGCAGGTGATTGTGGGTTTTATTTTGGTCTCAAGGAGATGCTGTGACAAGTTCTGCAGGATGTGTGTGGGTTTTTAACACTCAATTTTTGAAATGTCTTAAAAAATTTCTTACAGGGTCCAATGTGTGACTTGCTATGGTCAGACCCAGATGATCGTGGTGGCTGGGGAATTTCTCCTCGAGGTGCAGGTTATACGTTTGGACAGGATATTTCAGAAACCTTTAACCATGCTAATGGCCTTACGTTGGTTTCAAGAGCTCATCAGTTGGTAATGGAGGTAAGCAGGCTAGCCTGTGTGTTTAAACCCTTGATTGCGTAGTTGGTGCGTTAATACCGTACTCTTGTGTGTCAGAGATGTGCATGTGCTGCTGTGACTACTGATGATCCAGCTGAGAGTCTTCCAGAAACTCTTATTTTGACAATATTCATGTGCTACTAAAGGAGTTCCTTGCTTTGATGGTGGAGTAACCTTTATTTTGGCTTTTTTTTTTCCTGAAAATTTACAGTAATGTCCCAAAAGAGACTTCAGTAGTAGATGTGGTTTTGAATTTCTGTGTAGATAAAAAGGTTCTTACTGACTTCCTTGTTAAGAAAATGCACACCAATATGTGTGTCTTGAAAACAGATGTATTTTTCTTTTTTACCTTGGTTGTGTGTTTTTGTTTGTAGTCTGTAGTTATCCCTGGCAGTTAGAATTTTTAAAGGTATGTCTGGATTCTGGTTTTGGTGATAGTAGCTTAAAAATCAGAGTAGATTGTGCACTTCAGAATTGCTGTTTTAATTTTTTAATTCAAATGCAATGGAGAATTCTTGCCGGTTTTGTTTTTAAATATGTTTAGCTCATACTTACTAGTAAGAAGCAACATAGGAAGGCCAAAATTCCTTTTTACCCTTTTTCTCTTGAGAAGACAAATAAAGATAGAGCCTTCATCTTATTTAAAATGATACTAGGAATGCCATTTAGGGGTTTGTGCATTAAAAATTCAGTTTAGTAGTCAGATGGTTACATGGAGTACAACAAATTAACTTGGCTGTCACAATTTTTGTTCTCCAGGGGTACAACTGGTGCCATGATCGGAATGTAGTAACAATTTTCAGTGCTCCAAATTATTGTTACCGTTGTGGCAACCAGGCTGCAATTATGGAACTTGATGATACTCTAAAATACTCCTTGTAAGTATGTTTAAAAATGAGATTTACATTGCCTTTTACTTTAAGATAGTTGCTGTAGCAAGATACTGCTTAATTGTTGTGTTAAGGTATGTTTTTTTACCCTTGTACGCTTTTTGGGTAGTGAAGCGAATATGGACTTGTTGGGTTAGTTGCATTTAAAGTCTTGGAGCCAAATATCTGAGACATCTTGTCTGTCAGATGAAAGTGAGACTCCTCGATTTTGTTTTGTATAACTGGAGTTTAATGACATACTATAGAGGTATGTGATTTGAGAGTAGGAGTACTCTGTCACATCTGAGGTGATGCCTTCCTATGAGTCTAGGGCAAGGGACTTCTGAAATCTTCAAATTCTTCAGATGTTAGGATGTCAGCTTTTTTAATGAGGTTTCTAATTAACTTCCTCAGCAACAACTTTTACTAGTAAAAGAGGCAAAAGCATTGTGTAAACTGCCCCATTTGACAACTACTGTAGACATTAACTTTCTAAATACATACTAATGTTTGAGCAATTTGAGTCTTGAAGCTAAGATTCATTTCTCTCCAGTCCTTAGTAGTAATCATAAGAGGAGTTTAAAATACGGGGTATAGGGATTATAAATACATACTAATAGGAGGAGTGGAAGAAGTTGAACGCTTGTCCTAGAAGACTACTTTAATTGGTTGAAAAAAGCTTGAAAAGGCTTACCTGTTCTAAGACCATTGCTACTGCATTTCATATATAAAACATACCTGAATGTGAACTAAACTCTTGCAGCTTCATTAATATCTATGCTTTTCAGTTTGCAGTTTGATCCAGCACCACGTAGAGGTGAACCGCATGTTACTCGTCGCACCCCAGACTACTTCCTGTAAAGAGATTTTAGACCTGTACAGTATTGCCATGAACCATATGTTGACCTAAAGAAAATGGGAAGAGCAACAGTAACTCCAAAGTGTCAGAAAATATTTAACATTCAAACTTGTTTTCACATGGACCAAAAGACGTGCCATATTCAAATACAAAGCCTCTTGTCGTCAACAACTGTGACCACTTTAGAATGAACCAGTTCATTGCATGCTGAAGCAACATTGTTGGTCAAGAAACCAGTTTCTGGCATAGCGCTATTTGTAGTTACTTTTGCTTTCTCTGAGAGACTGCAAATAATAAGATGTAGACATTAACACCTCGTGAATACATTTAACTTTCCATTTAGCTATAGCTTTATTCAGCATGACTGTAGATAAGGGTAGCAGCAAACAATCATTGAAGCTTAAAGAACATTTTTAAAATAAGTACCAAGGCCTCATATTTGTTCTGAAACTGTTTGTTTGTTTTATTTTCAGGGAATACTGTTTAATTTAATTGTATTGATTTTTTTTTTTTGTCTGCACTCAGTTCCCTCTTCCACTCTTTGCCCTACCATATTGTCCCTTGTAATTGTCCAAGGATAGTGAATTACTTTGAACAGAACTGTTTTTTTCTGTAAAACAATGTTACTGCAGGACAGAGCTGCAGTGTTTTTCATAATAAACTTGTGAACTAAGTATGGAAAAATGTCAAATCCTAATTGCATCTCAGGTCAACTGTGGTTTAATAAACTAAGATGTAGCTGGATGGGTTTTATAAACTTGCGTAGAAATTTCCACCTTAAATATTTAAAACGGAAGTGATTGGAGTGTGCTGGAAAACTCTGACCTTTTGAATTCTGTCCAGGGAGGTGCCTGGTCATTGATGTCATGCAGCTGAGAACAGAGCTTGCTTATTGCTCATGTGTTGCTCTTTCCCTCTTGGTGCTCTATTCAAAAATGGAAGAATATAGGATAACTTAATTGATTGAGCATGGCTTTTTTTTCAAGTGTAAATCTAAGTCTGAGTTACTTATGATGTAGGTGCTAATACGTAAAATAATTTTCTGAAAAACTAAGAATAAAACCAGTTTTCTAAATATTAAAGGAAATAACTTGAAATTTAGTACTATGTGTATTGCCCAAGCTTACATTCTGAAAAATAGTGGTGTTTTATGTTAACTTCTGTTAAAATATTTCCTTTCTACCAATTTGTTTCAGAATTTGAATCCTCATTTGATTATTTTGTTCAAAACAGAAATTCAAGTTTTATGCCTTCTTAAGGCTTGTGCTTGAAACTTAATGGGCATATCTTAAAAAGATGTACCTGGCTGTTTTACTTATATAGTTTAAGAGACTTTAAATTCCTTGGGCACAATGCAGACTCTGCAACAACATAAAGGATTTTTTTTTTTTTAACATGGCTTGCTTCTAAGGGAAAGTACAGAAATTTTGCAAATGTCCAACTTACCTGGAGGCCTAGTCCTAGATGCACTTACAGAGGCTTTCTTGCTTTTCTGCTGGAAGACTGCTGAATTCTCTTAACTTGCAAAAAAGATGCTGTGTTTCACCAAGCATTACTTCATCCCTTTTCTGAAAGGCTTGAGTGGTTGCTTTTTTCTTCAGGAAAAATTCAGACTTGTCCTGTAGGTTGGGTTCCAAATGGTTTCGGGAGAGCGCTCAGTCTTCTGCAGTTTGATCTCTTGCAGGAAGAAGTGCATACTAAAAATAAGTACATCGCAAGTGTCTTTTTTTAGTATATCAGGAACTTTTGCTTTGATCGCTATTTTAAAAAAAACCCTTTGCTGTAGAGAGTATTTCACTTTAAATTCCTGTCGCATGCCATTCTCTGTAAATGTTTTTGTAGATTAGAACTTTGTGCCTCAATTGACACCATTCCTTCAAGAGTAATGACTTTGCCCTATTTTCTGTTTTCCCTGGTACTTTAATTGGCGTTGATTCATCTCCTGCTCTGGGGGGGAGCAACCGGTTCATTTGTTCAATTCCTGTATACAAAATGAAAGCAGTTGTTAGTAAAGACAATGGAAGATGTTGAAAGTCACTCCAGTTTTTGTACTTTCCCCTGTAATTATGCTGTGACTGGCCATTTGAAGATTTCATTGAGAATATCACATTGTGAGCAAAAAAATTGTTACTCTGATGGAGATTGGCCACCAGCAGTACTAACCAGCTAAAAACATCTTTGGAAGACTCAAGAGGAGAAGGAAAACTTCAAGTAGAAATAATTACTGTCTGATTTTTTGGTAGCTGATTGATTAAAGTTCACCTGAGCAAAACTTCAAACTGTGATGACACTGACTGCAGAGAAATCAGCATAATTAGGATTTGTACTTGTTTCGGCGATCTGTGTTGATGTTTGCTTCTTCACTATGAAGACTGGTAAATTCCATGAAAAGTAAAGCAGGAGTAGCTGGAGATCACGTATTGTGGTAATTGGTATTTTTAAAAGCAGGATAGTTAAACAGAGAGGTTAGTGAGGAGGGCTGACATTGGGATTTAATTTGTCAGAAGGCAGTCACAAATGAAACTTGACACTTTGCTACGAACCACTCTAAGAAACTTCCCCTTTTTCCTTCTGTTTCTCAGAATTTGGATAGAGTCAGTAGAATCCTGTTGTTGTTGGCCAGGTGGGGGAGGTTTTTGAGCTTTCCATGTTGCCTTTTACTTAAGTTGCACTTACTGATGTCCTGTCATTTGGCCATGTATCCAAATTTGTATATTGGACTGAAGCAAACAGCCTTCATTTGTGAGGCCTGTCCTGACCTAAGGGGTCCTTAAGTCAAAAGCAAGAGACAAAATTACACTTCTGCACAGGAAAACATTCAGTAAGTTTGTTTTTGAAAGGAAAAACGAGACAGAGTGAAAGCGTGTATATTTGCCAGTGATTTTTTCCCCCTTCCCACTCTTTCTACACCCTCCCTCTGCCTGTTCGATCCTATGCCCTGTTCCCCCTGACATCCCCGACTGCTCAGCTGCCGCGGCGTCCCTCTTCCACAGAGCCCCCGAGACCGGGGCTGGCTGCTGCAGCAGCCCCTGCCCGGTCGGTGACGGACGGGGAGCGCTGCCTGTGTAGGTGGATGTCTCCGAGGTAAATCAGCGCGTGCATTTGTTGGCTCGTGCCGGATTGTTTCCAGCCGATGACATTTGCACACGCTTTCAATCCCCCTGCTTCGGATGCTCGGGCAGCGTTACCCATTTTAGATGTGACAATACCCTAGGAGGGCACTGGACACACGGGCAAGTGAAGGTGGACAGAGCTGGTTACCTGGTTCTTCCTCGTGTGCCTGGATGATACGAGTAAATTCTGTCTTGGGGGAAAAAGGCAGTGAGTGTGCATATTGCTGATAAAAGCTTAGACATTTCATCCGCCTGTATTTCAATCTGGAAATGTTAGTAGAGAAAAGATTTCTGAGAGTTACTGGTACCTGCTAATCCATGTTTTCACGTCCTGCGTGAGGGATTTTCTTTTTTTGTTCTTTAGAGCAAACTGAAACCCTGAAAGTCATTCTAATAAAGTAATTGTGTGATAAGAGCTTGGGACAAAGTCTTTGCTCTGGCAGTTTAGAAATACAGCCTGAATCTTAGGCAAACGATTTCCTCATGCAGAATACAAAAACAAAACTGTTACGCAAGTGCTAGGTTTATTTTGGGCCTTTTTTTGTAGTACAATAAACACATCCCTCTGTTTTTGTCCTCTCACCCCTTCCATTTCCTTAGTCATACTGGAGCGCAGCTCCTGCTGTTGGAGGAGCTGTGACCTAAGGAGCAGGAGGGGGCTGAAGGATAAATGCACTTGTTCATCCTGCAAAAATGGTCTGTAAGAAGAGGCAGGTGTGATCAAATCACAGTTTTGAATTTCAAATTAAATGCTGCTCCAAATTCAATTAATTGAAGGTGTGGCTCCACTCCACCACTTCCTTATACACCTGTCACACATGTTTATCACTTACTCTTTAATTGCTGCTGCTTTCCTCTATGCTGAGCACTCCCAGAAACTCGACATGTTTTAGGAGGTTTTGCATAGATTAAAGCAAAGTTTTACACAAGAGAAATGGCTTTTTAGTGTTCTGTGGGTTTTTGCAATCGTGTGCTTGGTTTATGTGAGCTTAGACTTCTGGAACAAGCAGTGGTTCTTGAAGTCTCGTAGAATGCGTCAGGTGCCTTCCGCATGCTACAGTGATCACTACACGGAGTATTTGTTCTCTGCAAGTTCCAGGAGAAGGTTGGAAACAGGTAAAGTGTTAACAGAAATCTTTCAGTACCTGTGAATAGACTAAAAAAGCCCTGCAGAGTAAGCATTCATGAGTCAGCCTACTGTGGTTTTACAAAAAGTTATTTCAGTGCTCTAATTCATTTGGCTGTGCTCCTTTTGGATGAGAATAAAGGCAAGCTGCTCTCTTGAGCAAGGGACCAGAGTTCCTTGGCATATATACAGGAAAAAAAGGCTGATATAACACTTTTGGTTTTAAATTAAGCAGTGCTGCATGTTTCAGCCTCTTAAAACCTGTGCTGTTGCTTAAAAGCTTTATTCTTTAAGATGGCTTGAACTACAGCACCTGATCTCTTAATTGCTCTTCAGTGAACAGAACTGCTTTTGGATGAAGATTAAACTGATTGCTGCAAGTGTATAAAACGTTAATCACTACTAGCACCTAAATATTATATATACATAATTAGCCAGCATATGGGAAACATGAAACCAGGTGAGATGTAATAGGTTTTAGAATAAGAGGGCACTGTGGCACTGGAAGAGGTTAACTAGCGAGGCTGCAGAATACTTAGTCTTGGAAGGTCTCAGGGCTGGCTAGAAAAAGCCACAGCTGAGCTGGTACTGGTGCTAGTGCCGCTTTGGAGGGAGAGCGAGGTCCCTTCCAGCCGATGTTTCTGTGTTTAAAACAGCATCTTGCTGGGTTACGGTACACGAGGCTCGGGATCGGTGGTTATCCTGCTGACTCGTTGGTCAAAAACTGCTGCGAGGCTGTTAAGACTTCGGTTGTGGTGTGCAAAACATCAGCTAGAAATAAACGGGGGGGTGTATGTGTTCCAATAGCTTCAAACCAGCATCGGTTTGTTTTTGCTGACCTTGCCAGCGGCTCCATCATGCCAGACTACGTCGCCCTGGGACTGCTGCGGGAAGAGGAGCAGCACCATTAGGGGAGAGTATCCCGATGAAAACTTGTGGGTAGGTGCTGCTGGTAAGGAGTCCATTTTGCAGATATATAAGCATTGTATAGGGTCGTATAAAACAAATTAAACCTGTGGTATTTGGTTCTCTTGTTCACTTCTGTATAAATCTTCCTCACAAGATTTCCCCCAAGTGCAACTGGGTTGTTTGGTTTTTGGGTTTTTTTTGAGTGGTTGGTTGTTTTTTTAAATTTTCATTGAATATTTAAATTGTTTTTAAATGCGTAATCCAGAAAACTGAAGTGCTGAATTGTCAAAGAGGAGCATACTGTTTAAACTGATAATTGCATGATCGATGGGGCTGAAAGGCTTTAGCCTGGCTCCCAACTGCCTTTATTTTTCAGGACTTCGAAAACACCCTCCAGCACCCTGCCTAATCATAAAACGTGCTGGGAAAAGCCCTTCTTTATCAGTGCAAGAGTGGTCAGTGACCACTGCTCTCTTCTGCCTCCTTATTTTATAAAGAAAAGGGGGTGGGGGCTGGAGGAGCTTTGTCTGAGAGGATCCTACAGTGTTCACTCCACGCTTGACCCACTTTGCAGGCAGCTTCGCTCGTTTTCCGCCGCCGCGTTTGTCCTCGGGGAAGGGGAACGCAGCCGGCCGCTGCGGCAGCGGGGACCCCTGCCCAGCAGAGGGGGTGCTGTGGCTCCCTGGGAGTCTGTTCTTTCTTTCTCCTCTCCAGAAAAGGCTGGTGATGGCTTCTGTGTTGTCCGTGAGTTTATCTAGCTTTAGCTCAGCCACCTCAAAATGGCACTGGAGTGTCCCTTTTTCTCAGCAATCTCTTTTTAAAATGCTTTGAATGAGCCTGACTTCTGAAACACACTATATTTATTCCCATGGACTTTGAAACCTCAAAGCAACTGCTTTTTTTCATTTGTGGTGTCAGACCCAGCCCAGAATAATCTGCTTTTTGGACTTTGAACAGCTGCAGGGTCGAACAGCAGTGCTGTGCAACCCTGTAGAGCCAGCCTCGTTCACTTACTCTCACACTCGCTTATCAAGGATATTCACAGTTTCATACATTGCCGCTTAAAGGAGTTCTTAAGAGCATTTAAAGCAAGTTTAACTACTTTCACTCGGTTCAAGGAACGACTACGAGCGCATCCCTTCGCGGACGAGCCCTGCTGACCCCGGAGCGAGCCCCGGCGCCACCGCGTGGCTGTGCCCCGCGTGTCCGCGCCGTGACCGGCCTCGGCAAGGCTCAGATACATGCGCTCTCTGTAACTTGGCAGCCTAAACAGGCCGGGGGTGGGTGACTCCCACCCGGCAGCATCTTCCTCAGCAGGACCCATATGATCCGAGCTTGGCTCCCTCAGAGCAGTCCCCACGACTTGCGAGGATGCTGGGGGCACAAGCGGTACGGAGATGGGTCTGCTGAGGCGGGTGGAGGTGGGGTGAGGATGAGGTTTGGAAGTAGATGCTGCAAATACGCTCGAGGTAGATGGGTTTCTATTTTTAATCTTCCCCCCCCCCCACTATCTTTAGTTTTCTAAACTACCTTGGCTCCCTGAGGTTATTAAGGGGAATATGGGTGGTGTTAGAGGAAGAAACAGAAGCAGATAAAGAAAAAAAAAAAAAAAAAAAATAAGAGAGGATTTAGGGCAAAGCTTGGTTATTGAGTTTTGTCCGTCTATCCGTGTTAATTGGACTCTCACCCAAGCACTGGGCTGTGCCATCCACCGACCTCTGCCACCCACCGGCTGGTGTTGCTGGGGTACCGCTGGGATGAAAAGTGACACCTTCTCAAGGATGCTCCCGCAACACAAGCTTTGATGAAGTGGAAACATAATAATTAGCTTTTTCCAGAGTTGTACAGAGAACAAGAATTTTCCGCTGCTGCTGCGTTGTTGCAAGATTGCTTAAAAAACAGTGGCACAGGCCTTTGAGCTCAGCAATGTCTTTCTACCATCTCTCTCACATGAATAATTCTGGTGTTTTCTGGTTTAACCCCAGCCAGCAACTAAGCACCGCACAGCCGCTCGCTGGCAGGGTGGGGGAGAGAATCAGAAGGGTAAAAGAAAACCTGTAGGCTGAGATAAAGACAGTTTAATAGGGAAAGCAAAAGCCACACACGCAAGTGAAACAAAACAAGGAATTCGCTCACCGCTCCCCATTGGCAGGCAGGAGTTCAGCCACCTCCAGGAGAACTGGGCTCCATCACGCGTAATGGTGACTTGGGAAGACAAATGCCATCACTCTGAACATTCCCTCTTCCTCCTCCTTCCTCCAGCTTTCTATGCTGAGCGTGATGCCGTATGGTGTGGAACATCCGTTTGGGCAGTCAGGGTCAGCTGTCCCCGCTGTGTCCCCTCCAGCTTCCCGCGCACCCCAAGCCCCATTGCTGCCAGGCCCAGCATGAGAAGCTAAGCAGTCCTTGACTGCTCAGCAACAACCGAAAACATCAGTGTGTTATCAACATTATTTTCATCCCCAATCCAAAACACAGCACTATACCAGCTACTAGGAAGAAAATTAACTCTACCCAGCCAAAAGCAGGACAACACTGAAACAGTCAGTTAATTTTTCTTTTTAAACTTGTTGATGCGGCTGTTTGTTTTAAAAATGTTCCCCATCTTTTGTATTCCTGGGGGAAAAAAAAAAGAAAAAGGAGGATTTTTGCAGTGTCTCATCCTCCCCTGGATGTAGGTTCTTGTTCAGATTGGATGGTCAGACCTTGCTTTCCAGCAAATTGTACCCAGCTCTCTCTGCTAGAGCAGCTGTGCTCTCAGACCGTCGAGTCCAGCCCTCGCCAGCCCCCATCCCTGTGGTTCAGGGAATCCAGGCTGAGTTCTGTGAAATTTATGGTTGGACTCAATGATCTTAAAAGGCCTTTTCCAACATAAATGATTCTATGATTCTAAGTTTTCCCAACTTGTTGAAGGAGCAAAGTGGAGATCTCTCAAACCTGGTTCTTGTTAGGCTTTGACAATCCCACATCACCCTTGTGGTATTGAAAAATAATCAGTAAGTTATCGCCATAGTCTCTAAAAAAACCAACCACCCAGTTTCTCTGTAAAAGTGGAGAGTGTGAGCTGTTTTGAGGGGTGGGGGGCACAGTAATTTTTGCCTGAGAGAAAGAGCCAAGAAGAGAATCCAAGGTTGTGGAGCAGATGCAGCGCTGTGTCCGGGAGGCTGCTCCCTCATGTTCAGCGTGTTAAAATCCCCTTCCCCCCGCGGCTGCATCGCTGCTCAGCTGGCTTCACCCGCAGCCCAGGGATGCTGCAGTATGTAGGTCAGAGCTCTTCTGGATCTGGTAAGCATTAAATCAAGCTTGCACTGATCTTGGTTGCTCCAATCCTTTCAGTTATTTGCTTTAGTGTTAAGCTTTTCTCTTCCTCCTCTGGGTTCTTAGTGGGAAAAGGCCCTTAATTGTAATTTATCTGTGGCTGATACATGGTGCGATGATCTTTATGGCTCAGGGTGGCGACGCTTCAGTTTAGGATTATTTGCATTGCAACGATTACCTATGTGCATAACAATTGAAATTGGGCCACCCATTTTTTTTTTAGATCTTGTTCTTTGCCTTGCAGCTTTAGTGAAGGATGGGTCTTTTGTGTTACTAATACTGACTTACTCACAGGACCTTGGCTATCAACGTTAGAGCAGCTGCTTTTTCACGACAGATAACAGAAAGCATCTGGACTAGCTGGGGAGGTTCATTGTATGATATGTAGGGCACAGTGGGAGGTGGCTGTCATGTTATTATAAAATATCTATGACAGCCATCTGCTACTTTTTTTGGGTGTGGCGTGTTTTTCTTGTTCTAACTTTCCCAGACTTCTAATTTGACAGCTAAATTCAAAGTCCACTGTAGACTGAATTTTCTCCTTTAGAAAGCTATAGAGAGCTGTATCAAGTATAGAGTAGTATCACTTTGAATTAATATTCATGCACAGATCATAATGAAGCATGGAGCTTAGCCTCCTGCCTGATCCTAGATTTTATTAGATTTGTCTTGTGCAGAGAGCAAACCCCATCTCCCCTCTGCTGAGACTGATTTGCAGTCTGAGAGCTTGTGCTTGCTGATCGTGAGCCAAATCAGAAACCTTCATCTTTGGCAACATCAGGAAAGGGGATTTAGGTTTCCACAGCCCACCTTCTGTCATCGTCTGATCCCCTAAACAGAGGAGTTTTAATATAAATAAAAAAAAGAGAACAGTTAAAGAAAATCAAGGCAGTGTTGTTTCTTTTTTTAGTGCAGTGAATATGATTCTCAGCATTGGAGTACAAGATGGAGTGATTGAGGAAAGAGGTAAATGTGATGATAGTACACTCAAAAAGTCACACTAGGCATAGTCTGGAGGCTTCACACATCTATATATGTGGGAGAGAAAAATATGATAATTAGGTCTTAAAGAATGGTGAACAAACAGCTTATATAGTTCCTAATACCAGAATCTTTGAGGAACCTCTGTTAGTGTCAAAGTCTGCTGTAAAAGCATCACCTGACATCTTCAGATGCTCGCTCAGCTGGTATGAAGAGTTTTACAGGAGCATAAGACCAATTCAGGCTGGAAGAGACCACTGAGGTCCTCTGGACCAGATTCTGAATTTAGATCCATCTTCAAAGTCAGATCAGGTTGCTCAGAGTTCATCTTCAAGTGTGCTGTGACTAAGGAGAGGCTCAGCGTCCTAAAGCCCATGAAACAAGGTTCCCAAGTCAGGCAGTCATCTCCAACAGTTCTTTGGAATTTATATAGAAACTATTTACGTGACATGACCTGATGTAGAATAGCCTCACTGTTACTTGAGTTCTAAGAGGTTCTCCCTGGCTGAGAATCTGTATTTGAGTCTTTCATCTCTCCGGAGAGCCAGCCCTAACCAACACACTACAAGGAACACCATCAACACACTCTCAGTATAAACTAAACCTGCTCCTTGTTCTGTATTAAATATTATCTAATATTTGCAGTCTCACTGGTTATGTCACTCAGGTAGAAAACTGAGGAAAGACAACTTCATGCTTCCGTGACTAGGCTACTGTCCTGGGCTGTGGACTCTGAAATGAGCAAAGCAAGCGTCTGAACTGAGGATTTCTGAATCTTGGAAGAATTCTTCATGTTAGAAAGTATTTTTCTAGTAGGTGTGACTGTCATTTGGTCAATAAGGTGTGTGGTGCACAGCCTGGGACCCTCTGGAAGGCAAAAGCTGTGACTTATGCTGTGCCTGTGCTCTGCAGTGCAGTGCTATTTCATGTACCAGTCTGCTTACAGGTAGCCTGGCTATGTCTGCATTGACGTGCTGTGGAAACATACTTCAGTTCTAAAAACGTTTTTAATTAAGATTTGAAGTAAAGCAAATCATCATAATCATGGGTTGTCACTGTGTAAGTATCTTAACTACTTAAAAGCCACTTTGCTGTGAACTGCTTTGGCTGTGTTTCAGTGGTTCCCAGCTCCTAGTCTGCTCCTCCGCAGCTGGTGTCCGGGGATGCTTTAATGGGCTCCAGCCGCTGGCAGAACTGTAGCTGCCTAAATTCCCGATGGGATCTGGGGCAGATGTTCAGGGATTGCTAGTTAGACCTAAATCTGCTTCCAGCACCGTGAAGTGTCCTGAGCTGTCGCTTATGAATTTCCACTTGAGGAGAGAAACCTGTTGTTGTAACGATTTGAAATCCGCCTGTTTTTCAGTATAGCATTTTAGCTGCTGCCTGCGGAGCTGCTGAAGGTGGCATTTCACTGTATTTACCTGAGGCGCTATCACAAACAGAAGCAGCCTTACCCAGCTCCCTGCTTTAGGCACTCCCTGGGCCTCGGGCTTTCTCCCCTGAAACCCCGCTAGAAGGAAAACACCCAAGGTGGGCATTTTGTGACCAGTCTGGGTTAGTCTCCGTTACCGTTTTTAAGTAGACACGGTGACAGCCGTGCCCGCTGGCCGGTTGTTTCCCCAGGAGGGCACCGGGCCGGCCCTCAGACACCACAGGCCGCCCACCGCACCGGCA
>NW_010562573.1:0-2860 GCF_000687285.1 Phaethon lepturus
TTTCCAACCTTACTGATTCTATGATTCTATGTTTGTACAATAGATATTTTTCCAAATAATACCCAACTGTTTGCTTAGTACTAATTACTTACCTAATAACCATAATATTGACAGAGATAACACATAGGAGGAAGGGGAATATGAGTGCCATTTAGGTCTGGTTTTGTGAAAAGTAGCTTCTACTCATCAAAAATACTGCAAATATAGCCTTTCTCAAAGAAAGATATTTTTAGCCAGATTTTGAACCCTCCCAAAATCAGTTGAACCATTTAATCAGTATCTTTTTACATATGAGTTACTCGGGAGGTAAATATTTTAGGGATTTTAGGGGTTATTTTTAGAAATTGAATATGTAAACAAATGCATCAGAAACCTTTAGAGTTCCTATCAAAAAGATAGCCTGTATTATTACTTTAGGCAGCTTTCCTGCAATATTCATCAAAAAAATCTGAGTGAAAAGTGAAGATAAAGATATCACTACAATGTGATAAAAGAATCTTCCAAGGGAAGGAAAAGAGGAAGATACAGATTACCTTCTTACTCTTAACTTCTTCACTCATCCTTCATTTAAGGAATACTCATCAGAAGACTGAGTTGTGAACCAGGAGTTACATAATAAACAGAAAATGCACATAATTTCTTCTTTATAAACTGCAGACAACCCTCCATCCAAAGGAAGTTTTTGGGGTTTTGTTTTTAAATAAAATGGATTGGCATATTTTAACAGTCCATAATTTTGGTAGGCTTATATTCATTGGTAGTATGCAGAAATACGTATTTGTTGCAAACACATTCTCTGTGGAAAGAATGAGAAAAAATCTTGGTGTTGCAAATTACTCCAATTCCAGTTTTCTGTATAAATAAATTACAAGCAGTCCAATTATCATCTCCAAATGCATAACGATTTCCTCAAACTTTGATAACTCATTATTTTTCCTGATTATTCGGTATGAGATCAAGTATTTCGGAAAAAATATCTCTCCCAATGCAGACCATAGGTGTCTGAAATGCTCAGCATACACAGAATTAATACAGAAACGTCTGCATCTCAGAGAGATACATGAATACAAAAAACTGAACAGAGCCCCAGTAACACTGTGCTAGATTGCGTTCAAATTTACTGGAACTTATTTCATGGCACAAAGAAGTGGCTGAGGTTATTTCAACATTCCTGACAGCCAGTGTTGGCCCAAGAAATAAAGCCAGCAAGACAAAACAATGCCATAGTTGAAGTTGGCAGCATACAAGTATTTTCTGGACTCACTTTGTAGTGCACGGAATTAGAAGTGAGTTTTGACACTAACCTTAATAAGAGTGTGATTTGGCACTCAGCTGTCAAAAAAAAAAATTAAAAATCACATTTTAAGGTATCCTCCAGTCATTTTAAAAATATCTTTTAGATCACCCATTTGACAGTTGTAAGATAGAATAATTTAGACTATTACAGCAGCATTTCAGAATTCAGAAACTCTTATCTGATTAAATCATGTGACTAAATTAATCCACATTCCTGAACAATCTACAGTAAGCTCAATTGTTAAATTGTTAACTTTGCAGCTGCTGGAAATTTCTTATGTCAATACATATACAACAGAAGAGTCACAAGAAAGCAGAAATCTAGCTTTACAGCAGCTGTATGAGCTGCATGCCAGTCACTATGTCAGACTGAGTATAAAAATACCTATGTGGAAAAAAAAATAAAACCTGTCTCAAACAGAAGGTTTGTAGATCATCACCACTAAGTTCAGGTAAGGTGAAAGATAACATATTGCCTGTTCAAATCACCTATTTTAGTTCAAGATTGCTAGAAGTTAAAAAACCCACAACTGTCCGGTTTCCTCATCACGATACCGTTAAAATGATGGATCTCCATGGCTTTCTTTTTCTCTCCTTTGGTTAATTACAGGTTTATCAAGGTTGACTTTAATTCGACATAATATAGTATTCCTAGCAAGGATATATAACTCCTAGCAAGTCTGATGGGATTTCTTTTTAGTGAAGTTTGGTTTAGAGCGTATGTGGGCAATGCACCTGATAAGCTTGCTGGCTAGCTGAATTTCTCCTACTGATGAAATATTATCCATTCTTTTTCAATGGCTGCAAGTGATTGCTGTTAAGAGCAATGTAAGCAAGCAGCCCTGATACAGAAGTCACTTGCTCCAAGCCTGGGAGAAAAAAATAGTTCACTAAATCAACCTGCAACAAGTCTCTCTGGCCCGCAATCAGAACATTACTGAAAAAAACCCAAAATAATCCAGATCATTTGGGCTGGAGAAAACTTTACTGTGAAAAGAATGAACTACAAGCGTATAAGAAAGATGAGCCTGCTGTCTAAAATCCGTTTACCACATAAAGCAAAATTATTGACAAAGACAAATGAAGCACTACAAGGCTCTTTCAAAGAAGTCCATTTCAGAATTTCCTCAAGTCTTCCCTCAAGCAGCTCATATTAGCTACTACCTGAGACATAAAACTCAGCTAGATGGATCATCGCCTAGAGATTGCAAAGTAAGTATAAACGTTTTCCAAGGTAACGATTTAAGTTTTAAATGGAGTCTTTTTTTTTTTTTAAACTGATTTTAAGAAAAAAAACAACCAACAAAATTCACAGCACTGCTAGGCTGCTTGATCTTCTTGACCAGCAAGTTATGAGTCCCATCTGAGCTGTGAGAGCCTTTATCTCATTCAGCCTTCAGAAACAACATCTTGCTTCTAGACTCATTCAAAACACTGATGCAAAATTAATCATTCAAGATTAATACACTACACTCCCTAATACACCACATTTTTTATTTCAATGGAAAAACTACATTCAGTTAAAAAGGAAAGAAGGACAGAAGGATGGAAGGAAAGAAGGGAA
>NW_010562573.1:3220-10305 GCF_000687285.1 Phaethon lepturus
TCCTTAATAGCCTCATCATGTAATTCCAGGAATCTCTCATTTGCTTGCAAGCCATGTATTAACTCTCTCATCAAAAACTCCTACAACATTGCTTTTATCAAGCCAACAAGGATCTCAAAGCATACCCTGCAAATATAGAAGAGACTCAAAAGCAAGGCCCGGATAAAACCTGGAGAATGAAGAAGAGCAGCATCATGATTAAGGCTCCAGCCTCATCATGTAATTCCAGGAATCTCTCATTTGCTTGCAAGCCATGTATTAACTCTCTCATCAAAAACTCCTACAACATTGCTTTTATCAAGCCAACAAGGATCTCAAAGCATACCCTGCAAATATAGAAGAGACTCAAAAGCAAGGCCCGGATAAAACCTGGAGAATGAAGAAGAGCAGCATCATGATTAAGGCTCCAGACTACACCTCCACCCAGAACAGCTACACCATGCCTAGACTAGGCTCTTGGTACTGAGACTTCAGTTCATGAGCATAAAGGAAATCAGAAGTTATTCCAATTTATATTTTAAACCACCTGTCAAGTGTAATGCCTTCAGCGTAGAGAAATATGCAGCATGCACATGTAAAGTAATAAGCCAATGCTAACAGTAAGCTGCCATGCAAAACTGGCAGGATTCTTACACATATTTTGCTGTTCTTGCTACAGAAAAGAAAATGTTTGTATTTTTTCATGCTTTTTAGTTTCTTTGAATCTCAAGAAACAAAATCACATGAGACCTGAAGCTATGAATTTCATGGTGTCTCTAGCGTCCACATTAACCTAAATTAGATGATGGAAATCATCCATAATGGAACAAGATGGAAGATGAGGGATAGTTTTAAAGATTCCAAAATAAACCAGAAATGCCAGGTACAGTCTCCAAAACTTTTCCTTGGAGCAACATCACTTTAGATTACAAGACTCCCAGCCAGGAGTCCTACATGCAGTCTGAATACTCTAATAGCTCCTTTGCAATTATAAGATGGACTGGTTATGTCTAGAAATAAGCAATTTGGAGAAAGAAAAATTGTTCAGAGTTTGGCTATCCAGAGAGTGGCTGAACTACAAAAAAAGCGTCACATATGGTAACAATAAGGGAGTACAAAGAGTTCTATGCAAGAAAAATTACAGTCACAGCTTTTCAAAAGCATATTTCACAGCTGAAAAATAATTGCCGAGATACTTTTTATTTTTATAGTTTATGCAGGAGATCTGACAGGCAGTTTCTTGTGGTGCAGATGCATTTTTGAGTATCTGAACACTATGACTGCTCTTCCTGCTGAAATATACATGTAAAAGCCCATGAGAAAGGACTCGGCAGATCTAAGTTGGAACGAACTCTTCTAAAAGTCTGTAGGCAGACAACCTTCTGTTTATCATGGCCAACATTGCACACATCACAAGTATACAGGAAAAAAGGGCCAAATATGGCTGTGAAGCCCAAACTGCAAAGCACCTTTGTTGCATTCATACATCAGACTAGCAAGAAGATTATTTCCAGACAAACACTGTTTATCTCCTTGTAGCCTATACCTCTCATCAGCATCTGCAATGTTTGTATGGTCACATCTGCCTGACAAATTACTGCAAAGGGAAACTACTGTTGACCAGAGAAAGAATAAGAGCAACATAGTAATTCCCCATTCAAGTTATAGTAAAGAATGGAGTCATGTGGACTCTGTTTTATTTGGGTTCATTTTAAACTAATTGTTTACCACTGACTAACGTTGTTTACTGTAGACTAAACCTCCAAGTATTAAATACCTAGGTGATATTCAGATACTTCTTCAGGAGGAAAAATAAAAAGAAAATTGTAAAGTGAACCTGCCTAGTCTTGGCGAATCATATATGGTACATTGAGTTGAGAAACAGCACACTGTAACTGCCTGCTCTTAAAAAATGAACTGTATTAAAATTGTGATCTTAAAGTTCTTACCCCCGTATGTTTCGCCCATCCATAAAAACAGTCTTGTGAAGGGTTGCAGAACTGTGTGTTTCCGTAAAAATACTTCATTATGCTACTGAATTCCAGCATAGCTTAACAAGTACGTGAACACAGGGAACATACACACAGACCACAGAGAAACCTCCTACACTCTACCTAAAAGTTCTCGTTTCTCCTGAAGAAATTGAAACTCCTGTATCCATAAATAGAAAGCACATGGCTAATTCATCAACGCCAACATCATTGTGTGAATATATTTGATGTGGTTGGTGCCATGTTGATGAGAAAACAATAAACTGTGAAAAATGTCACTTCTCAAAAATTAGCTGGCTAGCATTCAGCGGGAGATAGATTGTTGTAACAGCTGTGGCATGATGACTTTGATGAATTAGATTTTTGTTCTCCTGGAATAATTCTGTCTCCTCACACCACCATGGAAGTGAATCCATTTGCTCACTGAAGCCCTACTAAAGAACAATCTTTCTTGTTATCTGTGTTTTGATGGCTTTACAGAATATGAAAAAAAACCATCTCACTTCTTTCAGTCAATCTCTTTTTTTTCCCCCGCTACAAATCTTCTCTTTTCAGGGGAAATGAGGTCCATTAAGGAAAAATAAAAATACAGTCTTTTGGTAAATAACACAGTATCACAGAGAACTAACCTTCAGAGGCCAATTTTTTACCTTCCCTCAGTGGAACCATCAGCTTTGGAAGATTAGGAAAACTCAAGAGCAGGTACGTAAATTGATTTTTGCTCCATTAGGATAGAAGAATCTGACCATCATGCTCCTTTTATCTGCCTATAGAGGCACGTGTTTGGAATGGGGCTCCACGGGAATTAAGAAAAAGATACGGCTGACACAGAGATACTTCCCTTTCGACTTATAACAAAGGAGATCAATCAGAGTGGATACATCTCCATAAAAGAGGAGAACAGTTAGAAAGGGTTTAAAAGAGAGCAAAACTAAAAGCCAAGGTATTGAAGTGTTTATGAATACATAGATAAACCCCCCAGTCTCTTTAGATTATCATGTGGTCAAAGAAAGCTTTCTTTGAACAATTCCAGGATAACCAAAACACCAAAGTTCATATCTAGTCCTAGTCCATAAATGCAGTATTTCCATCTGGAATACAACACACGAAAAAAAACTGTGCAGATGCACTGCATTAAAACTTAAACTCCAAAGCAGGTGCTTTCAGCTATGCGCTGCCATATGTGCTCAAATACTGGAATACAAAATTCTGCACACGCAAGCCCCTTCAGTTATTTCTGTCATGTACCTACCAGATTTGAAAGGCACAAATACACATGCAGCAAGTTTAAAGACACTACTGTTGTCTTAAATACACTGTGACCTAAATCGTTCATTAAACGTTAATGGTGCTGCATACAACCGTGTCCCCTCCAAAATGACTTGGAACTGGTAAATTCTCAAAAAGCATAAATCATTACGGAAAAACTATAAGAAGCACACTTTAAAAGTTTATTTCATTCCAGGAAATAAAGCGGAATTCAGAGATGCACTAAAACCTTTTTCATTCATTCTTCCTGAAATGTTTCCCCATACAGTTTCTAATGATGCATCACCTGTTCCATTTCCCTAATTTAGCATGCAAAGAGGAATGTAGAATCATAGAATCATTTAGGTTGGAAAAAATCTTTAAGATTATTGACTCCAACCATAAACCTAACACTGCTAAGTCCACCATTAAACCATTTCCCTAGGTGCCACGTCTACATGTCTTTTAAATACCTCCAGGGATGGTGACTCAACCACTTCCCTGGGCAGCCTGTTCCAATGTTTGACAATCCTTTCGGTGAAAAAATTTTTCCCAATATCCAATCTAAACATCCCCTGCTGCAACTTGAGGCCGTTTCCTCTCATCCTATCACTTGCTATTTGGGAGAAGAGACCAACACCCGTCTCGCTACAACCTCCTTTCAGGTACTTGTAGAGAGTGATAAGGTCTCCCCTCAGCTTCCTTTTGTCCAGACTAAAAACCCCAGTAGCATGTAACAATGTAGTAGGATGTAGCAATGAAAAAATTTGAATTTTAAAAAAAGATTATTTCTAGTCCTTGAAGAAAAATTTTCACATAAATTTTGGCATGATCAGTACCAAAACTTGGTTTCCAGAATAAATGTCTTTTACTGTGACTGTGAAAACAAAATCATTAAGCATGTAATAACAAAGATTATAAATCACATAAAGTGCTCAGACAGGCATACAGCATCTTCATTTGCAAGTCCACACTTTTACTAGTTGTATCATTTTAACTGGGGAGCTGAATGCCACCTCGTTTACTGTCTTAATGTCCTGTCCCACTGACCTCAGACCTAACACCCTTTCAGGCAAAACAATGGACACTGCAATTTATACCCAATGTGTAACACTTGGAAGTTCGTGGGGAGGTTGAAAGTAGCACATTGACCCACTCACAAGAGTATGGAGGATGAGGAAGAAAAGCAAGAGGAGAAGTTGTGCATTCATTATTGTAAGCCCAGGTGTAACTCATGCCTGGAAGATGACAAGGAATAGTATCTGGATAGAAGATAATGTCTGAGATGGGATAACCTTTCTATCGGTGCCAGTATTTTTAGAAGAGATTATTGGGAAAACTTAAGAACTTTCTGCTTTTCAGTATTTCACTCAAGAGCAAACATTAAAGGGGTTAAAGAGAGGGAAAATGCTGAACCTTACATTAAAAAAAAAAAGAAAAAGTGTTATCAGAAGTAAGCAGATGCTTGAAAGAGCACCATATTGGCTGCCAAAACATTTGAGGGACCTAGAAACCATATTGTTGAGTAAGGAAACAGAGCAAAAAACAGAGGAGGAAGAAAAGAAACTCAGTCAAGAATGAGCCAGTACAATAAAGCAGCCATGAAGGGGAAAGCCTGGAGCCCTATGTTCACCAGCTAGATGGAGTACCTAAAGGGAATTTTAGTTTGCTTGTAACAGGCTCGACAGAGGCTGCTGAGAGGGTGCTGGAAGAACGTTGTCATTTTTGTTCAGAGCCTCACCAGCAATGCTGCTTCAAGCCACTTCTGCAGTTTTTTCTTTTTTTGTAGGTGAAAGTATACACAGGCCCAACTTCCAAACAACTTCTCCTGACAATTCTTTTTCTCTTATGACAAATTCCATTTATGTATTTTTGAAATTTATGTGAAAAGAAGCAGATTTTTTTTGTGTGTGTGGTTTTCTTGGGGGATTTGGGGGAGGTTTTTTTTGTTTGGTTTTGTACATCGGAGACAAAAAGTGCATCTCTACAAAATCTTCCCATTGAGTTGGTGCCTGTTTTCCCCCACAAGCTATTTATAAAAAGCTACTAGGTTTCTTCACACTCATACATCTACTTTTTGATGCTCGTCTATCTAGAAACAAATTCAGAGATTTTTCTACTTTGATTCTGAAATCCCCTTTTAACTCCAAGTAGAGCCAGTGTCCTGTTGCATAGTCAGAAAGAAGTCTTTCCTTCTTCCTCGACAACTGCTGCACAAACAGAAACAAGCAAATTCAACCACCAAAACGTTTAACCAAGGAAACAAATGTTACCAAAATCAGATCAGTGTACAGTGTAGAACACGGGCTACCCGCCCCCAGCCAAGAAAACCTGCAAATCCAAGTATTTCATACCTGTGCCTTTCTGAGCCATACTCCAGAAAATCATGTGCTCCTTTCATCTGTTTTCTAGTTTCAGTCAAATTATGCAAGTTAAATTTAAGTTCACCAGAGCTGAACAGGTGAATCCAAAGGCACAACATAGTTCAGTGAAACAGCTTTTAAAATCCCAAAGCATTTACTAATCTATTAGTCCATTAATTTCAAAATCTCTAGTCTATTCCTTTAAGTTTTGTGGATCCGCACATGAATACATCCGAATAAAACTTTTTCATGAATTTCTTCTGACATAACTGGTTTTCAAGATTATAAAAGGTTTTTTGCAGAAGCTGGTGACAGCATGAAGAACAAAAATGTGTTTCTTTGCATTCCCATCTAGGGAGAAACAATTTATATGTGATGGCAATACCAGATTACACTTTACATACCCTAAGGACAGAGACCTAAAATGAGAGATCTATCATATGCAGAGCGGATTACAAAAATTGATCCACACAGCTGGAAGTGGAAATGTTGAGGTCATTTTCTCTTCAGAGACTGGGTAATCAGTCAGACTACCCGAACCAAAACCAAAGCCTCACTCAGGAGGAGTATTACTATTTTAAAAAAATGAACCTGGACTCACACTTTCACAATGACTAGGAATGTAAATACTACGTTATACATGACAAAACTACTGACCTGTTGTATGTTACTCTTGGTGGTTTTGGAGCACTTTCTTTCAACCTTCACTCTCGCCGATGGAGGGATCGTACAACTGTACCATTGTTAACATCACCCTCTGAAACTAACTGCAAGTGGCAAACTAAGATCATTCTAACTGCTGGAGGCCAAAAACTCAGTATACATGTCTAATACTACTGAGCTAAAATAGGAATTTTAATGTAAGCCTTAAATTCCCGTATAGTGGTACAACCCCTGTTTCACAAAAATCTGTGTACTGAGAAATACAGAACTTCCTTAGTAACCACAATTTGTCTTCCAATTTTTTGTCCGCATAGGTCCCAAATCCACATGACGTCTCAAATCCACTTTGCCCTCTGCTGGTGTTGGCTGGGATAGAGTTAATTTTCTTCACAGTAGCTAGTATGGAGTTATGCTTTGGATTAGTGCTGCAAACAGTGTTGATAACACAGGGATGTTTTTGGTATTGCTGAGCAGTGCTTACATGAAGTCAAGGCCTCTTCTGCTTCTTGTGCCACCCCAGTAGCAAGAAGGCTGGGGGTGCACAAGAAGCTGGGAGGGGACACAGCCGGGACAGCTGATCCCAACTGACCCAAGAGATATCCCATACCATACGATGTCATGCTCAGCATATAAAGCTGGGGGAAGAAGGAAGGAAAGGCGTGATGTTCAGAGTTATGGCTTTTGTCTTCCCAAGAAACTGTGACACATGATGGAGCCCTGCTTTCCTGGACATGGCTGAACACCTGCCTACGATGGGAAGTAGTGAATGAATTCCTTGTTTTGCTTTGCCTAATAAACTGTCTTTATCTCAACCCATGAGTTTTCTCACTTCTACTCTTCC
>NW_010562573.1:10329-11372 GCF_000687285.1 Phaethon lepturus
TCTCTCCCCCACCCCAGTGGGGAGGAGTGAGTGAGCGGCTGTGTGGTGCTTAGTTGCCAGCTGGGGGTAAACCACGACACCCTCTCAAGAGTAAGTAGTACTTATTTTGGGGAATTCTCTGAATAAGTGCTGTTCAGCATGAACAAAACTAGAAGAATCTACCCTTACCTTTGCTTATCTGAGCCACAACTGATCTGGTAAAATGAGGAACCATTACAGAAAGACTACAGTGACTTTTACTATTTCCAAAGTTCTCCTGTTTTTACTTTACTTGCTAAGAATTCCAGCCTTCCAAACAGGAGCAAGCAGCCATTTATTTTGGTAAGCATATCATGTAGCGGCAAGAAACTGATTTCTACATTAAAAATGTAGTATTCTTTTCAGGTGAAGAGCGCTCAGGTGCATGACTGTTTTTCATCACGCTCCTTTTGTGAGGCAAAGCAGAAGAGAGTTAAATTCCTCTCATTTATACTGGGAATAGCTACCATGAATATGTATGAAATAATCCAAAAAGAATTCTTAGCTCAACGGTCCTCTGTTAGATCATCAGCACTGTGCAGATCTCAATATTAGCAAAAATAATAAATGTTAATTGCTTTACCTTAAGCTAAAGAGAGGGAAAAAAAAAAAACCCCACAACTTTGTGAGGGTGATTTATGGTCTATATCCTACACAGTCACAGAAAAAACTTCCAGTTGACATTCCACACTGCTTGTATAAATCCTTCCTACCAGACAAGTATGTTTGCCCTCAGAAACTGCTTTAAATAATCTTGATTTTGATATGTAGCTGAGAAAATGAAAACAAGGACAGTCCAAACAACACCCTAGTACTTTCCTTGTGATGCAACAGGCAAGATGCACACTAAATGTGCCCATCCCCAAAGATCCCTAGGAATAGTGAAAAAATACTTCAAGACTTTGTTCTACCAACTACTTTCTGGCATTAAAAAAGAAACCCCAAAACATAGAGCTGAGAATCTTATTACCTTTCTGGTGGGGCCACTACAGGCATATGGAATAACTTTTTGATTCCTTGTAGGG
>NW_010562573.1:11403-21398 GCF_000687285.1 Phaethon lepturus
AGCTTTATAAGAAGAACCAGGTCAGGTGCCCACCTGTAACAGATGTTCCCCTCTTCGTATCGCCTCTCTCATACATGGGAACTGAACGCTGACTGCAGGGGGAAGCAGGTGTCCAAACAGACTTCGAGAAAACCCTTCTATCCTGCACTTTCTGGAAATCCCAGAACCCAACCACCTAGACTAATGATTTAGGAACAAGTTTCTTCAGTGAAATTTCACACTCCTTGACCTCAGCTAGGATTAAGAATGCACTTAGAATTCTACATAGGAATATTCATCCAGGAGCTGTATGGGTAGTAAAGTTTTACATGTCTTTCAGCTATATCATAAGTCCAAATGAAAGATTACAGCACCATGTCCGCCACCTTCCTTCAAGATGAGGAAATTGATGACTTAAGAATTCTTATAGGATGGTTTGGGATTTCCCTTCCCATTTGTGACAGATTTAAACAGTAATTAAACACAGGATTTCTACTGTAAGTGATTTAACATTTTCTCTGAATCTCAAAACTTCTTGTGAGAAAGCTACAGTTCAGGAAAATTCTAAGAGGCATTTTTAGCTATCGCTGGTTACTCACTCTACATCCACGTGCAACTGTCAAACACAAATAGAGAAACAAGGTCTAGAATTACAATTCCTATCTATGAATATATTGGGAAAACATTTGGAACACAAAATTTTGCTCCAAGGTAGTTTGTTGCTATAAAATAAAGCTATTTCTGTTATACTGGAGAGTTATAGCATACATTGTGAGGAAATGACTGGGAAACTTTAAGCTGCATGCCCAAAGAAAGGCAAGTATGGATGATCTTAGGTACAGTTCGAGCATTAATTTTGTCTGCCAAAGCATATATTTGAAAATCATAACTACAGCCTTCTGCATACCAACTGCTTAGCTGCCAAGCTGAACTCAGTGGAGTAGCCTAGAGAGACCAGAAATTTATGTATACTGTCAAATAAATGACTAACCGGCTTAATTCCTTTCTCTACCTATACGTGCTTTATTATGAAAGAGAGGGTAATTCTTAAAGCTGCAGAGGAAAATACTGAAAAAAAGACATTCAGTTGTTAAATTACACCTATGGTATCTATCTGCCATCAGTTATAATTCTGACACATATATGGAGTTGTATCGTTGTGAACTGACATCAGCTGTTAATCTAAACTACACTGATTCACACTAGCCCACAGTAGCCTACCATTGTGTGCTCTGTTCTCATCACACACTGATGTCTATACCAACATCCACGACACATGTGGCAACCTGTCACAAGTGGGGTCCTCCAGGGACTGATATTGTGCCCAACGCTGTTTAATGTCTTCATAACTGATCTGCATGATGGGATCAAGCATACCCTGATGAAGTTCGTCAACACCAAACTGAGTGGGCAAGGGACGTTTGGGAAGGGAGAGCCACGCTGCAATACAAAGGAGCCCTCAAACATAGCCTTGCCTGGTTGCTGCAGTAGAAAGAATTAAAGCTCAATGCTTTGTCTTACACAAAGGTGCTCTTTCCAAACTGCACAGGAGATTTGACCCATATAACTACACCTGAGTTTCATGATATGAAAGGAAGGATGGAGGAAGAGGGGAGGGTCTATGCTACACTGCTACTTACTACACATTTGCCTACACAGCCTCAGTCGTGAGGTGGAGACCCAGCAGAAACAATGAAATATGAAGCACTGACAAAGACAAAGCAACACAGCAGGACAATAAAATGCCTTTTTCCAATTTCTCACAACAGTAGTTTTCATGTTCTTATGCACCAGGCCTATTGCTTCAAACTCAAATCCCTCACAGCCCTTTTCTGTTCTACCTGGAATTCTCTTTGCTTTTAGTAATACAGGAACAGAAAGTGGGGCAAGGGGGAATCGGAGCCTTCTAACAACAACCTGAAATTCTTTACATATCAGGAGAACAGCTTGTCATATGGTATATTGGGACATATTTTTACAGGTGCAAGAATCAGAAGTGTGATGATAAAGACATTTTCTAAGCTAGAAGGAATTATTACAGTATAAAGAATAATTGAAATTCTCTACCTGTAGTACTATGCTTTGCCAGTTTGTTATTTTCACCATTCCGAGGTAAGTCAGTCTTTCAAGAGCTAGGAAAATTTTAAATCAAACAACAGGTGAAATTTCAAAGATCTATATTTCAGGTTTGAGCAAGTGACTATATTTTACAGTTACAGGAGAACAATCTCCAATTTAGACACATCCTTTTCTGCAAGAGAGGAATCTGTCCATATTTCTTCAAGATGAAAAAAGGATGTTAGGAGAAATGGGATTTAATACAAGGCACATGGTCACCCAGAGCAGCCATAACGCTCCACAGCTCCTAAAGTCTTGTAAATACATTGGGTGCTCTGCAGACTGACACAATGGAAAGATGTAGGAGAAATTTCCCTGATGCCCTCTTTTATGAAGCAATACTATATGGGTATCTTCATATTCTGACACTTTATTCTGAAGATAGTGCAGCTTTACCACCATAAGTGCAGATGATTTACTTGGATGTTGAGCTTGATCTGTACCCCAGCTTGGAAGAAGGGGTAGGAAAAATCTTCTCTGACTGTTTCTGTTTTTCAATGGAAAACAGTAAATAACTTCTACCCATTCAACCAGTTTATAACATTCTTTTTCCCCTGCAGAGCACTACATGGTTTGTGTATTTGGCTTCTTTCACTGCGTTCACAAGCCGCTGGGGGGGGGGGTGTTGTGGGGTTTTTTGTTTTTGTTTTATTTTTGTTGTTGATTTTCAAGTTCTAGTATTATTTCTGAAGTGACATTGTCATACAAAACGCCTGCAACAAATGCCTATGTTCTCATTCTCTAATGTTGTGCATTCTTTTGTTCTCTCTTATTTAAGAAGATGTGATAGCCTATTTCAATTTTAAACTCAAGTTGGAAGAGTAACAACTCTGAATTTGGTCACTCTCTGTTATACAAAGCTCTTAATGAGCAGGAAAAAAAAGAGCTATACCAGTGTACACTTTTTGTACTGTTCATGGTGCCTTACATAATAAGCAATTAATCACGGTCTTATAAACCCCTTAATAGCTGTGTTACTCATTAGCAGTAAGTCCAGCTTATTTTCTTGACTTTTGATACCATATCTTCTCAGGAACTTAAATTTCTCACTGTGATTCCTTTTCATGTTATTATTTCTTAAGGTCTCTTTGAAATTAGAATTAACACATGACAGTGAAAACCTAACTCCTGGCGAAAACAGCCACTAGCTTTTGTGAGACCACAACGTTATGTTTTGGCCTATTGAGCAAAGAGCTTTTTTAGGTTATGTGGCAGATATACCTCACTATCCTCACAGAATATCCTATAAAATCCAATAAAGATTAAAGCAATAAGATTTCTGCAGGAGTTAAATAGGACTCTAGAGAAATAACTTTAAACACTAATAGCCTTTTCATAGAGCTCTACAGGACTGTATAAGTACTTTTAAAGTGCATTGCACTTGCTGTTACATATTTCCCATTCAAAGCAGTAGGATATGGCTGTAACTGAAAAGGCCAAAACAACCAGCCAAGTGACGACTTTCAAGAACCAAAGCCAGATTCTATTCCCAGTCGTTTTCAAGCAAGAAGTGTTCAATCAGTGCTAAGCACTACTGAAGGCACATGTTTGCCTGTGCATGCATAGATGGTTGCGTGGATGCACAGAAATGCATTCAGACTACAGTTTGCCCATAACAATGCCAATGTTAGACCCAGCAATTTCAACAACATGGCTTCCAAGAGCCTTTATTGTCTTCAGAACCCACAACAAATCTCTTCAAGACAACAGCTGGACCAGAAGAAAGGACTGAGCCTTCAGGCTCTAAAGAAAATTATATTTTCAAACTGTCCCTGTGGAGCCTTCAAAACATGCATGAGTCCATCGCTAATACATTCACTCATTTTCCCAACTTACATTAGGCCAAGAAGTTATATTTACGAGGCTTTTGTTCTTCGCACAACATAAACTTTACCTTGTGCGTTAAGGTCATTAATCGGAAGGAGGAACACCAAAGATATTTAATTTCCACAGAAGTCGTGACCTAAGAGCCTAAGGGCTGGTTTGTTGTCACTGTGGGTCTTTTTTTTCAATCACAATCTTTGTATACAGAGCTCACAGCTGGATGACAAGCAAACAAGTTTGGTTTTTTTTAGCAAGCTTTTCACTCCATCTTTTCCACACACTTGTGCACTCACCTACACAGATTAAGCAATATAAGTGAAATGGGAATGCATACTCTGAAACCTGGTAATGCTTTCAGTATAACCAAGCAGGCTTCTTGATACTGATGACCAATTCCTCACCTACTTGTAATAGTAAAGACAGGCATTGGATAATGTTTCATTATGGTAATGTTTCATGGTAACATTTCTCAGAAAACTCTGCAGCTACAGAAGATGGCCAGGGAAAAGCACTGAAATTGGCTGCATAAAAAGAAGTGTCATAAGTCAAGCAAGCAGGGCAGAACACCAGCTTGGCTGAACAGGGAACTCCTCATGGAGCTCAACAGGAAAAAGAAATTATATGATCTCTGGACAGGAGGCCAGGCTTTGTAGGAAGAGTACAGAGCTGTGGTTCGTTTATGTAGGGAGAAGACATGAAAGGCCGAAGTTCAATCAGAGCTGAAACTGGCCAGTGTTGTTTCAGATAACAAGAAGGGCTTTTTCTTTTAAGTATGTTAATAGCAAGAGAAGGTCTAAAGAAAACATTGGACCCATATTTGTTGAAGATGGTCATCTGGCTAGTAGGGATGAAGAAAAAGTGGAGGCATTCAATGCATTTTTTTTGCCTCAGTCTTAGAGACTTTGGGCTTGCCTGGTCCCCTGAGTCTGAGGACCACGAGTGTGGAAACAGTGACTTTCCATTTGTGGACAAAGACCTGCTGTATCAGCTGAATGTTCACAAGTCTATGGGACCTGATGGTATTCACCCCAGAGTACTGAAGGACCTGGTGGATGTTATGGCAGGACCCCTCTCAATCACCTACCAAAGGTCTTGGGAGTGTGGGGAGTTCCCTGCTGACTGGGAGCTAGCCAGTGTTGTTCCAATTTACAAAAAGGGTGTTACGGAAGACCTAGGGAACTACAGACCTGTTTGTCTAACCTCAGTTCCTGGAAAAAATTGTGGAGATTATACTGGGTACTACTGAAAGGCATTTAAAGAATAATGCAATCATCAGACAGTCATCATGGGTTCACACAAGGAAAGTCCTGTTTAACTAATTTGATATCCTTCTATGATAAGGTCACCCACCTAGTGGCTGAAGGGAAGGATGTGAATGTAGTTTTTCTGGATTTTAGTAAGGCTTTTGATACTGCCCCTCACAGCATCCTTCTGGACAAGTTGTCCAACTGTGGGATGAGTGGGTTCATGGTGCACTGAGTGAAGCACTGGCTGAAGGACAGAGCTCAAAGGGTTGTAGTGAATGGGGCTACATCTGGCTGGCAACTGGTCACCTAGCGATGTTCCTCAGCATTCAATTCTAGGGCCAATTCTGTTCAATATGTTTATCAATGGTCTGGATGCAGAAGCTGAATGCAGAACTAGCAAGTTTGTGGATGATACCAAACTGGGAGGTGCTGTTGACTCTCTTGAGGAACAGGAGGTCTTACAGAGGAATCTAGATAGATCCGAGTGTTGGGCTATGATCAGTGGGATGAAATATAACAAGACCAAATGCCATATTCAGCACCTAGGAGGGAGTAAAGCTGAGCACAGATATAAATTGGGAGAGGAGCGCCTGGAGAAAGGGATCTGGGGGTGCTGGTTGACAGCAGGCTCAACATGAGTCAGCAGTGTGCCCTGGCAGCCAAGGGGGCAAACGCATCCTGGGTGCGTCAAACACAGCACAACCAGCCGGTCAAAAGAGGGGATTACCCCGCTGTGTTCAGCGTTGGTGCAGCCTTCACCTTGAGCACTGTGTGCAGTTCTGGGCCCCACAGTTTAAGAAGGATGTGAAGGTCCTTGAATGCATCCAGAGGAGGACAACAAAGCTGGTGAAAGAGAGCTGGAATGAATGTCCTGTGAGGAGCGCCTGAGGACTTTGGGTTTGCCTAGTTTGGAGAAAAGGAGGCTGAGGGGCAACCCCACTGCTCTCTACAGCTTCCTGAGGAGAGGGAGGTGCTGGTCTCTTCTCCCTGGTATCCAGTGATAGGTCAAAGCTGCATCAGGGGATGTTTAGACTGAACATTAGGAAACATTTCTTTACTGAGAGGGTGGTCAAAGCCTGTAACAGGCTTCCTAGAGAGGTGGTCAATGCCTCAAGCCTGTCAGTGTTTAAGAGGCATTAGGACAATGCTGTTAATAACATACTTTAGCTTTTTGTCCGTCCTGAATTGGTCAGGCATTTGGACTAGATGATCGTTGTAGGTCCCTTCCAACTGAAAATAGTCTATTCTAAGTGTGATCAGCAGGTCAAGGGAGCTGATTCTGCCTCTCTACTCCACGCTGGTGAGACCCCACCTGGAGTCCTGCATTCTGCTCTGGAGCCCCCAGAAACACCTCTCCTATGAAGAAACAGCATTGGGGTTGTTCAGCCTGGAGAAGAGAAAGCTCCAGGGAGACTTTGTTGAGGCCTTTCAACATATAAAGGGGGCTTATAAGAAAGATGGAGTTTGGGTTTTTTTACCAAGGCCTGTAATGACAGGATAAGGGGCAACGTTTTTAAACTAAAAGTGGGTACGTTTAAATCAGACATAAGGCAAAAAATTTTTATGATGAGAGTGGTGAGTCACTGGAACAGGTTGCCCAGAGAAGCCGTGTATGCCCCAATCCTGGAGGCATTCAAGGTCAGGTTGGATGGGGCTTTGAGCAATCTGATCTGGTGAAAGATGTCCCCGTCCATGGCGGGGAGTTGGACTAGAAGACCTTTAAAGGTCCTTTCCAGCCCAAACCATTTTGAGATACTATGATCCTATGAAATTGTTCTGTACCTGCAGGTGTTCAAGATATGCAATTTATATTTGCCAACAGAAATTTTTTAAAACTCACTGAAAAGTTCGGCATCTTTTGTCTGAAATACATAGGCAAATCAGTGTGGGAGGGCCTCCAAGGTATACTATCAAATGTTTAAAATAAGATCATTACCACAGTTTAACAGTCACTATGTTGTACATAGGTATTGTCTCTGAAATGCATCCACTAACAAATTTTGTCACTTGAGTGGGACAGTGCAGTCAGCTTGCCTGACTACTTGAAAGAAATTTATTATTAATAGATTTTAGAAAGATGCATTATTTCATATTTTTTAGGCAATAAGTCCTAGACATATGAATGAAATTGACAGAAAAATGAATCACATTTATTATCAGAAAATTACTCCGTGATAGACAATGCAGTCAACTGCTAGGACCTCTGTAATAGCATTTTACTTTGCTCAAAATGCACTGAATGAAGCAGTCAAGAGAAACAGGACGTAATTAAAAGAAAGTACTTAGAGGTTCCATCTGGCAACTGTACAGCTTTCTAATATAGAAAACTGAGATGCAGTAATTTGGATAAAAAACTTTTTTTTTAAAATTAAAGAATTAATTTTATATGCAAGAATGCAGAAACATAACACAAAATATGTACAATGTCAAACAATCAGTGCATTGCATTTATGCATTGTAAACAGGTTCTTTTCAAAAAATTCTCAAAGGTTTTTGTTTGGTTTTTAAAAGCAAGTTCCGCATTTTTTAGGCATCTGAGAAACAGAAAAAAGATATTTTTGTCATTAATAAAGGAAAACCAAAATACAACAACATGATTTTAGAGTAATGTATGCTATCATAAATATATGATGAGTTACCGGATAGCCATTTCGCCCTGGTAGACCCTGGTTGAATGAGATGAAATGGTATGACACACATTAACAACACAGTCATGACATATGATATACAAACATGCAGAGTACATTACTGGCAAATTATAATTTGCATATCTATTAATTTTTTATATGGGATGATATTACAAACCAACAGATATGAAATAAGTACTACACAGTCAAGAAATGTAGCATTGGCAATGGAAATTATATGGTTCAGCTCAAATAAACACTCTAATTAAAAGGCTACTGACTACTTGTGATGCCCACTGGAATTCCCTTTCTTATGAACAGAATTATCCATGTAGCCTGAAGGGCAATATGTGGTTAAAAGAAAAACATGTTCAGTGCCTAGGCAGTAAAGTATTAGATACATAGGTTACCACTAGAACATGGGTGCCAAAGAAGAAATTTGAGAATGCTATAACAGATCGTAAAAAAAATTTGAAAGCTCCAGCCTTTGACTGTTATCACATGGGACACTCAGTAGTCACTTACAAGAAAATAAACAGAGCACTGCAGTAGCTTTTGAAAATACGACATACACCTAATTCCACGCAGTGCTCTATGGGATACGCAAACATTTGCTATTTTAAATGAAAATGATTACCACGGGTGAAAACAATAACTGAGTTCCCAACAGTTGCCTCTATCAAGACTGCAAGTGTCTATGAAAATAAAAAAAAGTGAATTAGGGACAGAAATAACATTTTTAATTGCCTTGTAGCAATTTAAACCTTTACTCCCTGTCAGCAAGATGAAGCCTTGTAAGTTTTTAATATGAAACCTGGAATTTTAAGTCTGATACTTCTTAAAATTATTCAGTCTTGGGACCTATTTCAGGTTTATGTTAATATCGCCATAACCTAAATTTCTTTTTTTAAATGGACCTATACTAAAACAGTAGGGAGCTGAAGTCAAAGACATTCATAATGAGGCACAAAGTGAACTCTTGCTACATTGTCTTGCTACAGAAAAATCGCTTGTATCATGATTTATGGTTGTTCTTTGTGTTTTATGGGAAGACTGCAAAAGGAATTGGGGAAGCCAGTGTTTCTTTCAAATAAACAGCACCATTAAGCATTAAGCCTGGCTTTTCATTGGTGCTTGTTAAATGAATTTGCCACTATGAACTGCTGAGCACACGGTCAAAATCTTTCATGGATAAGTAGTATCACTGCTCGGTATATACAGTTTACAGTAAAATCATTACATCGCAGTAGAAATTCAACATATTAATTCATTACTCTCAAATATGCATGTAGCATAGAATAGACAGATAATCTGGTCTCAAAAATATTGTGGAAATACAATATCTCTCTCAAAAAAAAGTTAGAAGTCTGCAAATACTGTGAAAGAAATATTGTTTTAGTGGTCACACTTTTACACCATATGGCGCACATGGATGTCATGACAAATACAAATGTTTGAGATGTATGTGTTTAGTCTCGCTCTTCAAGTCAGACTTTTGACCTGCGGTGGGAACACACAACAAAGCAAACAAAACACAAACAAAGAAACAAATACAATAAAAACCCAAAACAACCATAAAACCCCAGAAGAGAAAAACTGTTTTCTTACAAACAGGATTAGCACAAGATTAAATCAATTTATGAAACTGAATAGTATTATGTAATATTCATTTTACACAAGCATTTACCGGCTTCAGTCACAAGTACACTGCAACGAGCCGGACAGCCTGCATACCTCCAAAGAACAAGGAGCCTGTACCCCAAGTTTGTGATAGCTGCCAAGGAAGTTACTACTCAGCAACAGGCAGAGCGACCAAGTCTGGACTTAAGATAGCGTACTTGCACATTTTTATACTGCCGTAAAATATCTGTTATCAAGTCATAAGCAAAATGAACATAACATACTTACATGGAATTGTGATCCAAACTGCTATCTGAAGCGCTGAATATAAAGCTTATTGTTTCAGAGACTTTTTTCCTAAGGAACTTTCTGATTAAATCATTCAGCTCCAAGATAATTAGTGTTGTTTACACTGTACAAGTATAAAAATCAAAATTCCTTCTTGATGGTACACAATTGTTTTATCACAGTGATAACTTAACAGGATCTAACAGATTTCTCCCTGATTCTGGAAGAACCAACAATGTATCACTGTACTTACAGGAGGTCCTGTGGGGTGGGGAAGAGGGAAAGCGGGTAC